>NW_027174148.1:0-70975 GCF_000499845.2 Phaseolus vulgaris | reverse complement strand
TATTAATTAAAATAATAATTATACAAAAAATATACACACAATCGATTTTCTAAATAACCTAAAATAGCACACAATCGATTTACCTTTAAAATAAATCACTCAATCGATTTTTTCTCCCTTACAATAAGTCACCAAATTGATTTTACACCTCAACTTAAATCCACCAAAATCGATTTTTCAAGCAAAAAAAAGAGTTCAAAATTGATTTCATGACTGCCTATTAACCAACACAATCAATTAGGCACACAAAAAAATTCATTAAATCGATTTTTGTGAATGTGTTTTAACCTCCATAATCGATTATATTTTATTTATTTATGAAATTCTCCTTTAAACAAAACCATTGAAACAAAACAACATTCTCAACTCACATGTCTTCACAGTGCAAAAGCTTACTATCTCATGCACGCCAAAATAAGGACAAAAGCGTATTTATTTAATGCAAAAACTTACTTTCTCATGCACGCCAAAATAAGGACAAAAGCGTATTTACTTAATGCAAAAGCTTACTTTCTCATGCACGCCAAAATAAGGACAAAAGCGTATTTACTTAAGACGTGATGTGACTTTCTTTCCTTCTCCTTTCTTCGTACATGAGAGTGGATGAAAAAAAACCACAACATCCTACAAATTCGCGCTCTTTCATATGAATAAATATGTTGATCCAAATGCGGATGACACCCATATATTGGTATGCGGGAACACATGGAAGCACACACACTATACAAGATTTGATTACACACCATGTCACTATATCAAGAAACTCTATCTAGAAACAATCTTAAGACACAAATCGAATTGGAAAATAAGAGCAAGCAAACCTATAAAAGAATAAACTAAGTGAAACCATATGTTTTCTTTCCAACATGGTATTAATCACAAAATTTGCACAGAAAGTTTGAAGAACAATTTAGCTAATTTTAACTCTCTCTAACACTAGAAAAGATTTCATAAAATTATTTAGTTTTAATTTCTTGTCAAATGGTTTAGAAATGAGAAAGTTATATAGCATTTAATGTATTTGTTTTGATATGTTAATAGTGAAATTTATTGATTATTTCGGTTGTTTTAACACATTAAAATAGTTCAAAACCTTTACTAAATTAAATGATTTTAATTTATTAAAAACTTATTTTAACATATTAAAATTGAGAGATCAGATTCTTCATGGTTTTAAGTTATTTTAATCGATTAAAATAGTTATCTAATCAATTAAAATATTTTCTGCAATTGTTCCATACTAACTAAAATATTTCATCAGATTACAAACATCTTTTAATTAATTAGAAAATTACTTATCACCAAGACATATCTAATTTATTTGGAAAAAAAATTTAGCTCTAATTTCAAGATCAAATAATAAAGAAGAAACTTACAACAATTCCTAATCGACACAACACAATTTAAAATATTCCTAAATCTTTATAATGATTGCTATAATCTTCATATTCTTCGCGAAAACAATGAAGACAACTCAACATAAAATATTCCTAAATTATTATGATTGTTAATCTTCATATTCTCCATGAGAACGTTGAATTCATCAATTACATATAGTTCTAACAAATTTTTCACAAACATAATATAATATTAATATATACGTTAAATTGAGAATCAATTATATATATATATAATTTTTTTTTAATATAATACAATTGTCTTATATATTCTTTTCCTTGTATCTTGTTATCAAACCCAAGAAAAGAAAAGAATATAATATGAGATTAAACTTTCATAAAAAAGCCTCTAAACTTTTTCTTAGAACTTTGATAAAAAGATTACAGAGGTAGCATTTTCATAAAATTAATAATTGCGAGTAATAATCGTGAGGGTAGAACTTCCTAAAAAAATCTCTAAAATAATATATAAAAAAAAGGGTTAAATGTGTTATAGTCACTCTAATCAAACTATTTTCATTTAACAAATTAATTACAATAGAGAAGCTATATGCAAAGTTAAGATGAGTATAAATAGTTCATGTGTTTTAGTCCTCTTAATTTCAATGTTTCTATTTTTTAATCTTTGTTCTTCAAATTCTAAAGTACAATACTTTAAATATTTTAAAAGCTATCTAAACTACTTTCTTAATTTATAAGACGCTATCTAAATAATATAAAACATGAAAAGACAATAAAATTTAAAATAATAATGAAATAAACAAATTTACTTATAAAACTAAAACTGAACTTTACATATTTTATCCATAAATTTAAACTGTTTTTAACAAAATAATATTTAAAATGATATACTTTGAGCTATTAAAACCTTTGTAATATAAACTTAATAGTACAATGCCGATAAAAAATATTTAAGTAAGTAATAGTAATAATTTATTTTATTTAAAAGTTAAAATGCGCTATGTTTTTAGTTTAGAGATAGTTATTTTATGAATATAAAAGGTCTAATTGGTAATAAGCATGCAGAATAACTAAACTTTTATAAACTGATGATATAAAATAATAATTGATGATATAAAAAGTATTGTTGTTATTATATATATAAAAGTTAAAATTTTAGATAAAAAAAAGTTGTATACTTTATATTCTTTTACTACTGTGTGAAAAATCATTTTGTTACTATCATTTGTCAGATGGTCTGCGTTGGCAGCATTTCACGCATGGACAGATGGTTGGTTCTAGGGCAAGGTCTAATAACATACATCAATTGTAACACACCGACGCAATTTAATAATCACTATGTGGCACATTTTTTCAAACACTTGATACTTCTACAAGGATCTTTCTACAACTATAAACCAAAGCAATAACTTCAACATTAATCTTTTTTGTTTCTTTATCACAACATAATATTCGTTTTATCTTTAATACAATAAGTTTTGAATTAAATAATTTAGTTAACTTTTTTAATATTATAATGTACTGAATAATCTTTATTATTATTAATGATTTTTTAAATACTTTTCTTTTAAGGAGTATTGTCTACGAGAGAGAGGAGAAGGGAGGTGTAGGTTCAAGTATTATTATGAAAGATAAATGAAAACATATATAATACATAATTAAAAAACATATCATTAAAATAACCTAATTCAACTATATAAAATGTATAAAATATTGTTTTATTAATTTTTTCATTTAATTTTTCAAATTTTTATTCAATATTTATAATTAATCAATTAATTTAATCATTATTTTAACCTTAACTCTTGATATATTATAAATCGTTTAAGAAGATATCATTCTTTTTGATAACATTTGTTAAGCTATTGAGAATGACAACATTGAAGTTATCAATTTGGTATAGTATCAACCTAACCCTTAGGTTCAGGGTCTATGATACCTTTAAAATTCAATAAAGGAATAATTCATTGGTAGAATGTGAATGTATGATTCACGAAAGAAGTAATTTACAATAATATATACATTGGTGGTTGTTAGGTACACTACCCATATTCACATTGTTCCATACATCTCATTGAGTGATCGTGTAAGAGTGTAAAGACGTCCTTCAATATTGCAAGCATCAACAAGAGTGACTTGTACACAAGGTAATCATATATACTTCGAAGTCTACAATTTTCCTTTAACATTTGCATGGTTTAAAATCAATTTGTTTATTACAATTTCATGTTCTATATTTATAGTGTAGATAGATTCTTGGTATATTAGTGGAAGTTTTTGCAACATAAAGAAAAAAGCTATATCATTATAGATATGATTAATGAATTTATTGACAATGACGAACAAGAGGAGTACATACTGGAGGAAGACACCTTACCAACATCCTCCAACCACAATGTTAAATCATTTAGTCTTGTAATCCAAAATATACAATTTGACCTTTTATAGTGTATGTGTTTCAATTCAAAGGAGTCAACGTTGAATGCATTAAAACAATACCACATCGATCAAGACTATGAGTTTGTGGTGGTGGAATCAAAGTCGAATAAATATGGTGGTCATTCCATTAAT
This sequence comes from Phaseolus vulgaris, assembly GCF_000499845.2. Classification (NCBI taxonomy): domain Eukaryota; kingdom Viridiplantae; phylum Streptophyta; class Magnoliopsida; order Fabales; family Fabaceae; genus Phaseolus; species Phaseolus vulgaris. The sequence continues at coordinate 67,046 of NW_027174148.1, read as the reverse complement.
TATAACAACAATTGAATGGTGCATCTGAGTCTCTTATAGGAAAATCTAGCATCAGTGGAAAGTCAAAAAAATTGAAGCTCCTCACACCTGTTTGAGCACAACTCTATCAGTTGATCATATCAATTTGAACTCAACCCAAATAACTTCCTTTGTGGTAAATTCAGTGAAGGTGAATCCATCAATTTTGATAAAAGGTTTGTGGAAATAAAGAATCGTTTAAGTTATTTAATGAGCTATAGAAAAGCCTGGATAGCTAAACTAAAGACTCTTGCAATGGAGTTTCGTGACTAAGACGAATCATATAATCATCTTCCAAGATGGTTGCAATTTGTACAAGATAATGTCTCACGAACTATTGTGCAATATATTACTTGTCCATATATTGTTGATGGTGTTCAAGACTAGTCTACTTACATCTTAGAATGTGTGTCTGGTTATTCAAGCCATGCATTGACAGGTTCAACTATTGTAAGCCCATAGTTTAAGTTAATGGCACATTCTTGACCGATAAATATCACAGAACTTTGTTGATTGTCATCAGCCAAGATGAGAACCAAAACATCTTCCTATTAGCTTTCGGCGTTATTGAGGGTGAAACAAAGGTTGCCCTTATATGATTCTTTTAACAAGCATATGTGATGCCTCAATCAAATCTATGCATGATTACTGATAGAGGAACAACAATACTATTAACATTATAATCTCTAGAAGTTGCTTAGGAAGGAGATGGTCCAACCTTATATAACATCCAATTTTAACAAAAAGGTTCAAAAATGTTGAGTTAAAGTGGTAACTGATAAACATGGGTAAACATTCCCCAACTTCATTCACACACTAATCAATTCATAACCTTTTCCACTAATCCCATTTTTTAAATTGTCATAAGGTATGGAATGAAGTAGCCGACTTTAAAACAAATTTATCGACGATGTAAGTAGAATTTTGGCATGCAGTTTCTTGGATTGATCAAATACCATTGCAAAAATGGATGCTGACTTATGACGGAGGAAAGAGGTACAAGAACATGAGAACAAATCTTTTTGAAAGCGTGAATTTCATCTTGAAAAAGGGCTTAATCATTATTAACTTGTGCTTTGGTTAAGACCACATTTAAAAGGACAAAAGCTTGGTTTGTTGAATGAGGAACCCACATGCAGTGCATGTTACGAGTTGGGATATAGTTGCTCTGTTGAGAAAAAATGAGTCACAATCTGTTATGTGTTATATGCAAAGATATGACCGAGAAAATTTAGTGTTCAACATCCAAGAGATAGCCACTTCGCAACTGTGATGCTACCCTATCACATACATAGTTAAATTAACTGAATGATGGTGTGATTGTGAGGACTTTCAAGCTCTACGCCTGCCTTACGCACACATAATTGCTTTTTTTCATTTTGTCATTTAGAATGACGACATTTGTGGTCCCAATGTACAGTCCCTACAATATTATCAAGGCTTACGAGGTTCAATTTTATCTAGTTTTTTTTAAGGCCCCATGGGCACTCCTCTTGCATATTAAATGCAAGTCTTTACCACTCATCACATCCCAATAAACCTGATGGATCATGTCCAATTTTATCTAGTTCAAAATGTGGATTATTGATCTACTTATATGTGACCAAAATTGTTACTTTACCCCTTGATGCGTCGACTTGAATCAAGAAGACCAAACACTTAACGTATCCATAACGAAATAGATAATCCAATTACTACTAAGTCTACAAAAATGTTCATATTATAGGAGAGCAGGTCATACTAGAAGAAAATGTTCATACAAACAAGTTTCATAATAAAATTCAATCCCAAATTTCATTATTAATTTTCTCATTTTTTTACCTATTTATTTATGTCTTTATTTTATTTTATTCAACTGAAACTTAAATTCACCAATAACTAATATTCCTCTATAAAACTAACAAGCTAATTTATATGTTAACTCTAGTAATTTATCCAAACAATTCTTTTAAACACATTTTTATTATCTTTAAAATTTTATTAAAATGATCTTTCCTCCTCTCCTTTTATACGATTATGAAAGTTATATTTTTCACGTCCAATTTTATATACTATTTACATAAAATAATATTATTATTTACATAAATTGGAAAGTAATATTTTAAAATAACCATTTAATATATAATTTTAACTAATTCTAAATGTAATTAAATAATTAATAATATATATATATATATTAATATTCATTATTTAAAAATACATGTATAAAAAAATTATTTAGACAAAACTCATCCCAACCTACTACGACTTTCGTTTAATTTTAATTACACATATCAGGTGACACGAAAACTAAAGTAATATCACTTTAGTACGATTCTACTTTGACATGCACCTTGACACACTTATTCGTAATAAATTGATTCCATGTTTGCACGTTGAATTCTAATTCGTAGGGTTTTAGAAACCAACTTTATTTTGCTGATTCCCTTTTAAAACTGCCCCATCTGGGTAAAAAACCCGAAAGTTTTACTCACCCATTTAAGACAAAAACCGTGGAGCCCCTTTGCCTTTCTCCTTTCTTTTACGTGACCTCTATCTACCACTCCTTTCAATTCCAATTTTCATGCACATTTAAATTCTCCAAATCAAAGAGGTGCAGCAGCGTTTCATTGCAAAGGCAACCGGAAAAACAAACAGCGGAGGCATTTCTAGAGTACTAGAGAAGCAAACCTCCGATCCAAACATCTCTGAAAAGGACTTCATCCTTCTTTATCTTGTGTTTTCACCGTGCCTTTCTCCTCTCCTTGCCTTTCTTTTCTGGCTTCTTTCTTAAACTGTTTTTCGCTTTCCATTTTCTTTAGCTAACTTCTTCGTGTGTGTATATGGTAAGTGAAAGAGTACAGAATGAGTGAGAGTGGAATGTATTAGTGCAGTGAAGGTGAATGAAAGGAGAGGGAATGAGAGCAGTGGAGGGTTTGTGTGAGTGTGAATGAGAGGCGAGTGAGAGGGTTTTAGTGAAAAGTGAGAGCGAGTAGGTTAAGTGAAAAAAAAAAAGTGTGTGAATGTGAGTGAATGGGTGGCGCCGTGAGTGTCTAGGAGATAAGTGTTCTCTATATGTGTGTAGGAGAAAAGGAATGGCGTGGTGTTTCTGTTGGTGCGCAGTGCAGAGAAAAGTGCTTGCTAATGTGTGCTTTTTTATGCATGAGAGAGTGGAGTGGGGTGCAGAGAAAAGGAAATTTATAATTTGAAAAATGTTTGTTTAACAACCCAAAATTGGATGCCCAAGATACAACCGTCCATCCGGAAAAATAAAATAAATATTTTAATTGGTTTGTAGATCCTATGCAATATTCTAATTATGAAAATATTTAAAATTTTGGTGTTTGTTTATGTTCTGATTTTAGCTTTAAACATTTTGGGATGCATATTTACTTTTTTTCATTTCTTCTCCACTTCTCCTCTAACTTCAGTGTCGTCTTCTCTTCGTTTGGTCTTCTCCTCCAGCTTCTGTTTCAGCTCTCTTCAAGCATTTGTTATAGGGTTTTGTTTCTCTTTCACATTCTCTTCCAAGCAGGAATTGTGCATCCTTTTTCATGATGGTTAGGTGGTGTTATTAGTGACCTTACAATGGAAGTGTTGTATTTAGTTTCACCAAAGGTAATACATTTTCTATTCATTGGTTTATTAACTGAAATATTGATCTTGTTTTATTTTTGTTGGTTGATGAATAATCTAAAGTGTTTGTCCCTATTATTTGTCCTGTGGTGACCTTGTAACATTATGTCGTGATCCAAAGTCAATTTCTTGCACACACACATTTAAGAGATATATTTTCGTATTTCATGTTATGGATTGATCCGATCGGTCATAGGTAGTCGATGACGTCAGCAGCAGAGACCACGTGGACCACTCGCAGGGTGACACGTGGACCAGGTGACAGAGAGACCAGGGAGGCGATCGCCAGAGCGGTGATCGGGGGTCAGTAACCAAGGGACCATCGGCAGATCAGGCGGCAGAGAGGTCAGGGGACAGATCATCCAGAATGGTGATCGGTGGTCAGCAGCCAAATGGCCACCAACAGACCAGTTCTCAGACTAACGCCTGGGGGCAGAACGCGAGAAACAATAAGCACTGATCAGTCATCGGGTGCATTGTCATCGGGGTCTCGTGTTACACGCAGTTAAACTGGGACTGAGGTTCCCAGCGAGAGCGTTACGCATAGACCTCGCATGAGCACATCTCAGGGAGTCATGCACGAGAGTGGCTTGAGGGAACTAGTAAACCAGTCAGTGATTGGTGTTCCCTCAACCCATTACGTGCGTGGCACCGTGAAGGGTAAGCTGTATACGCAGGGAGCAACGTTTGGTGAGTGTGCTAGACCAGCCAACCTGACGTTCTCCTAGAGTATGCGGTTTACCCAGGTGAGAGAATATCCTAAGTTACTCCGCAAGGGCGTAACTTAGGCACACAAAGAGAAGCGCTAGAGCCCTTCCAGTAAGTGAACGTGTGTGGTTAGATGTGAGTTGCAGGCTCCACGTGTCATCATCTGAGAGGGGTGCGGTCCAGACAAAAGTGCACTCCGTACCACTAAGGTACAGACAGGCGCAGCCAAGCGCAGAGACGCGCAGACATGCACAGACTCTCACGCTCTCACTACTGATTCTGCTGGTACACTGTCTCTGAAAAGCATAACAGGGTTCTGACACATGCCAGAAAAGCATAACAGAATTCTGTTATGCCCAGAAACAGAGAGAGAGTCATAAAAGAGGGAATCAGGGAGAGATGGGATACGAGAAAAAAGAGAGCAAGAGTTTTTCACACACACTGCTAGTTTTCTCATCTTTGGTGGTTCTGTGGACTAACTTGATCGTCGGAGTGCAAACGGCCGCTAGAGGCGCCGTCTGTGTGTTTTGCAGGTCACGTTTGGAGTAGCGAGAGAAGGTTCTGAGGGTGATTCTGCAGAAGACGCAGTCGCGTAGACAGGGCAGAGAGTGCTACGAAGCGATTCCTCCACGTTCGAGTTACCGGCAGGATCATTTGGCGCCCACCGTGGGACTCGAGTGAATCGTGGTCCCATATACACCACAGTTTTGAAGCTTACCAGAGTTTTATCAACTTCTTTGATAAGGAAAGATGCCAAGGAACAGACAACCATCACCTGCGCCATCTGCTGATGAAGGAGCTGTGACAATGGCGCAGGTCCTGGAGATGGTGCGCACGCTGCAGGATAACGCTGCGGCGTCAAAAGCTGAACAAGAAAGGATGCAGACGGAGTTGGCTGCGTCGCAAAGTAGGAACGACGAGCTGAATCGCGTCAACGAAGAGTTGAGAAGGATGTTGCAGGCGCAGAGGGAACACGTGGTGGACGAAAGGATGGCTAGGCAGCCGTCACCACCAAGAGCGTTCCCCATGCCATTCTCCCCTGAAATCATGGGAACCATGGTGCCTCCCAACCTGGTGGGGGTAAAAGTGTCGTTCAAGGGGGTAGAAGACCCGGAGGCGCATCTGACGGCATTCCACACCCAGATGATGTTGTCTGGAGGCTCAGACGCTGTGTACTGCAAAATGTTCATGAGCACATTGAGCGGAATCGCCATGGAGTGGTTCGTGAGTTTACCAGAAGGGCATATCACGTCTTTCTCTCAGTTTTCAAAGCTCTTCACTGAGCAATATATCGTCAACAAAGCACCTGCAGTGGTGTCATACGACTTGTTCGACGTGCGTCAGTACCAGGGTGAGTCGCTGAAAGACTACCTCAACCGCTTTGGAGCACAAGTGGTTAGACTGCCCAGCAAAGATGAAGATATGCTGGTGCACGCATTTAAGAAGGGAGTGCTGCCTGGCCCCTTCAGCGAGTCTCTCATCAGGAACCATCCCAGCACCTTTGCAGAGATCCGACGACGTGCGGTGGCGCACATAGTGGCAGAAACAGAGGTTTCTGAGAAGAGGGGAAGTGCTGCACCACCGAGACCGCGTGGTGGACCAGGAAAACCACAACAAGCAAGGGTGCATGAAGCCAAGGAGGGGAAAAAGGTGCGGGAAAAACCTCGTCCCTATGCACCAGGCAAAGAGCAGAGCAGGGGGCGTGCGAGGGAGAGTAACGCACCCCCAAGATACAATTTCATGGTGGGATTGGCGGATCTCATCGCTCTTCCTGCCGTAGCGGCAAGACTACGCGTACCAGAGAAGACTGATAAGGTACTTGGCAGAAAGAAGAATGAGTGGTGTGAGTTTCACCAGGCCTTTGGCCACACACTTCACTCCTGTTTGGCGTTGGGGCACCAACTGGCAGAGTTGGTGAAGTCTGGTTTCCTAGCAGATTACCTGCGTGAGCCGCAGGGTGATCGCGCATCGGGGTCCCAGACCGGAGAACAGCAGCATGAAGTCCCTGTACATGGGGAAGTGCAGACAATCGCGGGAGGCTTCTCTGGTGGGGGATGCACAGCATCACAAAGAAGGAGATACGCTCGATCGGTGATGGCGGTAGATGCGGTAAATGAGAGTCATTACCCTGAAGTAGACATTATCTTCAGGAAAGCTGATCTACGGGACGTTGTCCCGCACGACAACGACCCTGTGGTCATTTCTCTCATCACAGTGGGAAGACGAGTGCACAGAGTACTCGTAGATCAAGGGAGCTCGGCAGACGTCATGTTCTGGCCAACATTCAACAAGTTACAGTTGTCCCCTGATCAGCTGAGGCCATATACCGGGTGTCTCTACGGTTTTGCAGGAGATCAGGTAGAGGTGCGGGGATACATTGAGCTGAGGACAACGTTCACTGACGGAACGACAACTCGCACTGAAAAGATAAAGTACCTGGTGGTGAACGCCCCTTCTGCGTACAACATTTTGTTGGGTAGGCCAACACTCAATAGGTTGGGCGCAATACCATCAACGAGGCACATGAAGTTGAAACTGCCGTCGATGGAGGGAAACGTGATAACCATCAAGTCGGATCAGGCTGAGGCAAGACGCTGTTATGAGAACAGCCTGAAGCAGAAGAGAAGTGTTTGCCACGTCACCACGAAACCACCACCAGGTTCGCGCGGAGAGCGATCGGTGGTTAGGGAGACACAGGAAGCTCAGAGGATGGAGAACGCTGCGGTGGGGGGCTTCCAGGTAGCCCAAGTTGAAGAAGAAGAGGAAGGCGCGATCGCTCCTCGCGAGTCAGGGATCGCAAGGGCGGTCATCGCCAGCGAGAGAAGGCCCCACCCAACTGAAGGATGGGTCGAAGTGGACATCGGGGGGAAAAAGTTCAAGTTAGGGGGATCCCTCGAAGAAGAGCGAAAGCTGATCGTTGGTGTGATCGAAAAGCACATGGGTGCCTTCGCATGGTCAGCATCCGACATGCCAGGAATCAACCCCGATTTCCTTTGCCATCGTCTGTCGATGGATCCCAAGGTTCGACCTGTGCGACAAAGGCGAAGGAAATTCAACGAAGAGAAGAGGAAGGTGATCCACGACGAAGCGCAGAAGCTCCTTGCTGCAGGGCACATCAGAGAGATCCAGTACCCCGAGTGGCTAGCGAATGTGGTGCTGGTTCAGAAGGCAAGCGGCAAGTGGAGAATGTGCGTGGACTTCACTGACCTCAACAAGGCGTGCCCCAAGGATTCTTACCCTTTACCCAGTATAGATGCCCTAGTTGATAGCGCATCGGGGGGAAAGCTACTCAGCTTTTTGGATGCTTTTTCAGGGTACAACCAGATCAGGATGCACCCCATGGATCCTGATCCATGGGTTTAGGCTAGCGAATGTGGTGCTGGTTCAGAAGGCAAGCGGCAAGTGGAGAATGTGCGTGGACTTCACTGACCTCAACAAGGCGTGCCCCAAGGATTCTTACCCTTTACCCAGTATAGATGCCCTAGTTGATAGCGCATCGGGGGGAAAGCTACTCAGCTTTTTGGATGCTTTTTCAGGGTACAACCAGATCAGGATGCACCCCATGGATGAGTGCAAGACCGCGTTTATGACGGAACGGTCTTGCTACTGCTACAAGGTCATGCCATTCGGGTTAAAGAACGCGGGGGCTACCTATCAGCGGCTCATGGATAGGGTACTCTCGCCCATGCTGGGAAGGAACATACATGCCTATGTAGATGACATGGTGGTTACGTCCCAAGAGAAGAAACATCATGCAGCTGATCTGGAAGAGCTATTCACCACCATTGCCAAGTACAGGCTGAAGCTCAACCCTGAGAAATGTATCTTTGGTGTGGAGGCTGGGAAGTTCTTGGGCTTCCTCTTAACAGAGCGGGGAATCGAAGCTAACCCAGAGAAGTGTGCGGCAATCGTGGCAATGAGGAGCCCAACGACGGTGAAGGAGGTGCAACAACTCACCGGACGCTTGGCAGCTTTGTCCCGGTTTATGTCCGCTGGAGGGGAGAAGGGTCATCCATACTTCCAGTGTCTTAAACGCAACAGCAGATTCCTCTGGACACAGGAGTGCGAGGAGGCCTTCATCAAGCTAAAGGAGTATCTGGCGAGCCCACCAGTCTTGCGAAAACCCAGGTAGGCATCCCTCTTCGTCTATATTTCGCTGTGACGGAGAGAGGTCAGCTCAGTCCTGGTGCAAGAGCAAGACCAGACCCAGAGGCCTGTGTTACTTCGTGAGTAAGGTGCTGCAAGGCCTGAAACAGTACCAGGCCCTCGAGAAGGCTGCCCTGGCAGTGGTGTTTTCAGCCAGAAGACTCAGGCATTACTTCAACAGCTTCACAGTGGTGGTGATGACTGATATGCTATCCAGAACGTGTTGAAGAAACCTGATGTAGCAGGCAGGATGGTCAAATGGGCGGTGGAATTATCAGAGTTTGACATCCAGTACGAGCCCCGAGGACCGATCAAGGGGCAGGTGTTCGCAGACTTTGTAGTCGAGTTGTCGTCGATCGCGACACCTACAGAGGATTAGATTTCGATGGGTATTATCGATGGACGGTCTTCTAATCAGCAGGGGAGTGCGCTGGAGTCATTCTGGAAGGACCAACGGGGTACTGATCGAGCAGTCCCTCCGCTTTGCCTTCAAGCTAGCAACAATCAGGCGGAGTATGAAGCCCTGATCGCGGGAATGTTGTTAGCAAGAGAATGGGAGCAAGAATCTGCTGGCCAAAAGCGACTCTTTGCTGGTCACCGGGCAGTTACAGGGGAGTTCCAAGCAAAGGATCCCCAGATGGCAGCCTACCTAGAGTATGTACTGCTCCTGAAGACGTCCTTCACCGAATTCGAATTGGTACACGTGCCAAGAGAGCAAATGCCAGAGCAGACCTGCTTGCCAAGCTGGCCAGCTCAGGCAAAGGGGGGAAGCAGAGGACCGTCATTCAGGAGACCTTGAAGGTACCGCGTGCGTTCGTGTCAGACAACCAGGTACTTCATGTGTACAAATCAATGGAGCGCCTGACGATCGGTCATCGGTCGTTGACCCAAGAAACGCTGAGGACACCGAGGTGAGATCGCGACCGTCGAAGACCGATGAGTCGATGGAGGTCCATGCGGAGAAGGAACCCGACACCTGGATAACGCCATACCAGTTATACTGAGAAGATGGTGTACTCCCGCTCGACGTGGCAGAGGCAAAAAGGATAAAGAGGAGTTCAAGTAAGTTTACTCTAATAGATGGAAACCTCTTTAGATTTGGATTTTCTCACCCTGTGCAGATCTGTGTGCACGGCGAGCAATGCACCAGACTCATGTCTGAGCTGCACGAGGGGGTGTGCGGAAGCCACGTAGGTGGTCGCGCTTTGGCAAGTAGAGTACTCCGCGCGGGGTACTACTGGCCAAAGCTGAAGGAGGATTGCATAAGGTTTGCTCAGCGATGCAAACAGTGTCAACTGCATGCAGACTGGCACAAGGCACCCCCTGAGGAGTTGAGGTCCATCCATAGCCCGTGGCCATTCCACACATGGGGAATCGACATCCTGGACCTTTTCCCCTGGCGACAAGGCAGATGATATTTCTCATCGTGGCCATCGAGTACTTCACCAGTGGGTGGAGGCAGAACCAGTCGCACACATCACCGCACAGAAAGTCGAGCACTTCGTCTGGAAGAACATCGTCTGCCGCTTCGGAATACCCAAGAGGTTGGTCTCCGACAATGGACCCAGTTCACGAGTCATCAGCTGAGGAAGATGTGTGAGGAGTTAAAAATACAGCAGGTTTTCGCTTCAGTGGAACACCCACAAACCAATGGACAGGTGGAGTCAGCAAATCGAGTACTGCTCAGGGGGTTGAAGCGAAGACTAGACAAGGCCAAAGGAGGCTGGGCAGAGGAGGTCCCCAGAATTGTATGGTCTTATCATACCACCCACAGTCCAGCACCATGAGACACCCTTCAGCCTTGTCTATGGGACACACGCCATGATTCCCGTGGAGATACAAGAGAGCTCCCCCAGGTTCTTGAACTTCGTTGCTGAAGAGTCCAATGAAGAACGAAAGGTGAATCTAGACCTGCTGGACGAAGTGCGAGAAGAAGCCAGAGTCAGTGCTGAAGCCGTAAAGAGAAGAGTAGAGCGGAGGCACAACTCTAAAGTGAGACCCAGGCGCTTCCAGGAAGGTGACCTGGTGATGAGAAAGGCGCATCAGAGTGACATGCAGAACAAGTTGTCCCCAAAGTGGACAGGCCCGTACAGAGTGGTGGAGACATTGGAGAACGGAGCCTATCGCCTAGAGACTTTGGAGGGAGGAGCCATCCCCAGAACGTGGAATGCCACCCATTTAAAATTTTATTTCAGTTAAAATTCTACAGTAATGGCGTTCTCGCGCTAAAAGATACATGCTTTGTATGTGGTGGAAACAGTTGAACAAACAAGGGGGCACTCTTTTCCCTAAGGAGGGTTTTTAACGAGGCACCCAATTAAAGAAAAATTTCCAGCATATCAAGTGTGCTTCAAGTATTAAAATTAAAATCCTCCTTGCCCCAGGTGCAAGTGCAGGTGATTGGTTAGGCCCTACTTGCCCTAGGCGCAAGTATTGGCACCGATCTAAGTCTTCCTCACCCCAGGAGTGAGCGCAAGCAGTTAAGGGTTTGAAAAGCCAGGGGTGTTAGTAAGACCAAGGAGGGAAAGGAAGGTTTTGACAAAATGTCCTTACCCACTTGGCATGCCCCAATATTGGCCCAGTAAAGCTCTTAGTCCGAAACCCTTCTCACCCCAGGAGTGAGGCAGGGAATGAACGACTCAACGCCCCGAAGGGTGATGACCTTGGAAAAAGTAAGAGGGGTTAGCGAGAAACACTTTTATTTCCCCAAAACAAGGCACCACCTCGAGCGATCGATGTCAAGGTTCTCTATGCACTTAGCGCTAGAGCGACAAAGAAGCTAGGTGAAGATCGAAGAACGATCACTGATGAGTCGTCAGTGATTGGTTAGTGGTGCAAGCAGCGCACAAGAACTGTTAAACACAAGGCTAAGGGAGTAGCTAGTCGTGATCAAGTAGAGGCCAAGAACAAGGGAGGCAGATCGCGCTAAGCCTAAGCTGGTTAACACTTAGTCGTGTGCGAAAGGAAAGACAAAGCTCAAGATCGCGCTGAACCTAAGCTAGCTAACAGTTAGTCGCGCGCATAAAGAAAAGTGAAGCTCAAAGAAAATACAAGGGAAGAAACTTATGCAAGAGAAGAAGCATTGAGAGTTTACAATTTTGAAGTACTAAGAAAAATTGTGCAGAAGTGAAAATTTACAAGAAAGAGAAAAGTTTAAGGGGCAGGAGGGATGAGCTTTCCATCCACCACTTCGTGATAGATGCTGAACTGCGAGAGGTCCAGGTCTGGGAGAACGCATTTGATTTGCTCGAGTGCTAGCTCGAATCCATCAGTAAGGGCATCAGCACCCACGTTCATCAAATCGGCCTTCTCCACCTCCAGTTTTTGCTTTGAGGCCTCCGCAGCATCTCTCTCAGTGGTAACGGCAGCAAGAGAGGAGGCAGCCTCTGCTAGTTGGCCCTGGGCTTCAGAAAGTTTGCCCACCACCTCCTCAAGCTTTTCTCTCCAGCAGCAGCCGCTTCTTTGGTGGACTCGAGCTCCCCCACTAGCTGAGTGTTCAGTTGGCGCAGGGAGGAGGTCTCGGCCCGTAGCTCCACCACCGCGCAGTCCAAAGAGCTCACAGTCTGCCCCATCAAGATCTCCGTCTTGATAGTCTCTTGGACCTGCGCTAGGTACTCCCTCCTAGCTTTCTCCACCATGCCCCGCATCAGCTCTACAGATCCATGACTCCTTGTCGTGCTCAAGCTCTTTCACCCTCTTCTCCAGGGCTAGTTGCTTGCGATGCTGGGTGGAAAACTCCAGAGAGAGCACTACCTGCTTGGCCAGGTGCATGTCCACCTCATCACCATTCCATTCGACGAGCTCCCGGTTGCTTATGAGTTGTCGAACCAGGGTGATGACCCTGCTGAAGTTCTCGTGGATGGCCCCAGAAGGGCTTGGGCGCGAGCTGGACCCACCACATTCAGCAGTGGCGGTAGAGATTGGCAGCAGTGGTGGTGGTGCACCCCCAGTTTGGGCAGAAGCACCCCCAGCAGGATGAGCAGATGGACCAGGTGATTGGCCTGCTGGGGGGAAGTTGGCAGTTGAGAAGTTGGAGGCAACTGCTGGCATGGAGAAGCAAAGCAGGTGGGCTCTGAGGCAGGTTGAGCACAGGGAGGTGGGGAAGACCCTTCCTCTACTTCCACCACCTCGATCTCTCCAGGCTGGAGAGACGAAGCCCCCTCGACCGCTGGTTTCTTCCTCTGGCGGTGTACAAGAGGAGAGCCAGAGCTCTCCTCTTCAGCTGAGGCAGCAGCAGCAGCAAATGAAGTGGAAGCTTTCACCAGCCTTTTCCTTTTCTTTCCTTGCTCGGGGCCTTCAGCTGGCGCGACCGAGAGTGGAGGGGCTGTAATGGGCTCAGTTGTAGAAGAGGAGGAGCCAGTGCCCTTGGTTCCCCGACGCTTGGCAAGCTCTAGCAAGGCCAGCCTCCTGTCTTTCCCTGACATTGAGTCTACATAGACGAGAAAAAGAAGGGTTAGTTGGCCAAGTTATGCAAGTAAGTCAAAAAACACATAAAACCATGCATGAGAAGAGACAAATATCCTAAGGGGTGCAAGAAGAGCTACCTAAATATTTTTTCAGAGCCACCATATCAAATTCATCCTTGATGAGGCGAGCGGAGTTGTACTTGGCCCCCAGGAGCAGCCCACATAGCTCGCGCTCGTAGGGGGCCATGGTTTCGAGGTCCCTGGATTTCTTGAATTCAACCCCAGGAACCCAGTAGAGGGGGTACCCCTCGAGTAGATTTGGACTTTGTTGGGTGGCAGATATAATGTAGAATCTGCCCTTCCAGTCTTTGAAGGATTGCTGGTATAGGCCCAGGAGCACCCGCCCAGCAACCCCGTTCAGGCTAACCCAGGACCTGTCCCCAGGATTCTTCGCCTCGAAGAAGTAGAGGAACACATCCACGGAGGCGTTGTGCCCAAAATAATTGCAGAGGATTTGAAACGCCCGGATGAAGGCCCAGGCATTGGGATGGAGTTGGCAGGGCGCGACGTTCAACTCCATCAGCAGCTCCTTTTCGAAAAAGGTGAAGGGGAGGCGCAGCTTCAACCTTTTGAAAATGGCGGAGTAGACGAAGACGAAGGGCACCCCATTGGTGGCCCTATCGTCCGCACAGATGGGCATCCCTCGAGGAGGGATGCGAACGTGGATATTGAAATCATTTTCCCTGTCTATGGCGCACGAGGGTTCATCCGGGTCATGGCTCAGGAGAGAGGTGAGATGACCCTGTGGTAGCAGGGTGGATGTTTCAGCCAGCAACGCCAGGGGGGCCAGTTGTAGACCCTGGCATTGACGTGGTAGGAGGTAGCCACAGGCGGTGGTGGAACTAGCGCACTCGCGGAAGGCTGTGCACCAGAAGAAGGGGCAATAATACGCGCGGTTTGTTTCAAGCGAGCCATCGCGAGATAGCTGCAAATGGAAGAAAAACGAAAAGTCAGAATGAATGGAAGAAGAGGGAATGATGAATGTTTCGGTGAAAATAGAGGGGGGAAAGGAGAAAGAGATGCCCAGGTGAAGAGAGGAAGAAGAAGAAGCAGAAGTCAAAGCGAGAACGTGAAAAAACCCTAGCGCGGGTTCGAAAGAGGGAAATAGAGAAGATGAATGCATGATAACCAGAAAGATAAATGCAATCGGTAAAGATGATCTAAATAGACCCAGGAAGAAGAAAAACCATACCTTTGGATGATCGCAAGAGTTTTGGAAGCAGAAAATTTGAAGAAAGATAGGTGCGCAGAGGAAGAGTTTGCAAGGGGTCTGAGAGTCGATTGAAGAAGATGAAGTAACAGTGAAGGAGCGCGCCAATTTGAATAAGAGAAGCGCTAGCGACACACCACGCTGGCCGTCGATGGGGCCACGTGTCGCGAGATCAAGGAAGGAAGTTCAAACGTTAAAAAGCAGCACGTGAGGTGGCACGTGATGCGGTCCCACTTGCCACGTGGACTGAGGGCACGACCACTTAGTCTCTTCGCTGAGAACGAGTTCTCGACTCGAGACTGGGGGGCTTGTGATCCGATAGGTCATCGGTAGTCGATGACGTCAGCAGCAGAGAACCACGTGGACCACTCGCAGGGTGACACGTGGACCAGGTGGCAGAGAGGTCAGGGAGACGATCGCCAAGAGCGATGATCGGTGGTCAGTAACCAAGTGACCACCGACAGATCAGGTGGCAGAGAGGTCGGGGGACAGATCATCCAGAACGGTGATCGGTGGTCAGTAGCCAAGTGGCCACCAACAGACCAGTTCTCAGACTAACGCCTGGGGCAGAACGCGAGAAGCAAATAAACAATGATCAGTCATCGGGTGTATTGTCATCGGGGTCTCGTGTTACACGCAGTTAAACTGGGACTGAGGTTCCCAGCGAGAGCGTTACGCATGGATCTCGCATGAGCACACCTCAGGGAATCATGCACGAGAGTGGCCTGAGGGAACTAGTAAACCAGTCAGTGATTTGTGATTCCCTCAACCCATTACGTGCGTGGCATCGTGAAGGGTAAGTTGTCTACGCAGAGAGCAGCGTTCGGCGAGTGTGCCTAGACCAGCCACACCTGACGTTCTCCTAAGAGTATGCGATTTACCCAGATGAGAGAAGTATCCTAAGTTACTCCGCAAGGGCGTAACTTAGGCACACGAAGAGAAGAGCTAGAGCCCTTCCAGTAAGTGACACGTGTGTGGTTAGATGTGAGTTGCAGGCCTCCACGTGTCATCATCTGAGAGGGGTGCGGTCCATACAAAGGTGCACTCCGTACCACTAAGGGTACAGACAGGCGCAGCCAAGCGCAGAGACGCGCAGACATGCACAGACTCTCACGCTCTCACTACTGATTCTGCAGGTACACTGTCTCTGAAAATCATAACAGGGTTCTGACACATGCCAGAAAAGCATAACAGAATTCTGTTATGCCCAGAAACAGAGAGAGAGACATAAAAGAGGGAATCATGGAGAGATGGGGGGATACGAGAAAAAAGAAAACAAGAGTTTTTCACACACTACTAGTTTTATCATCTTTGGTGGTTCTGTGGACTAACTTGATCGTCGGAGTGCAAACGGCCGCTAGAGGCGCCGTCTGTGTGTTTTGCAGGTCACGTTCGGAGAGCCAAGAGAAGGTTCTAAGGGTGATTCTGCAGAGAACGCAGTCGTGTAGACGGGACAGAGAGTGCTACAAAGCGATTCCTCCACGTTCGAGTTGCCGGCAGGATCAACACCTCCTTTAGCAATGAATCACACTTGGCAATGAACGAACAATGGTTGCACCAGCACACAACCACACAGAAAACTGCAAAAACCTCCAAGAACTCACACTGTGGATGGGAACAGGTTTTACACGGCCCCACGGTGGGCGCCTGATGATCCTGCCCGTTGACCAAAACGCTGGAGCTTGCCTCGTCAAACTTTGATCGACGTGTGCACCGCGTCAACCTCCGTCCTTCGCCACGATCCACCTCAAGAACCTGCAAAAGAACAGAGCGGCGCCGCTGCGGCCGATCGCACTCCAACGCCCAAGTCAGTGACCGAACCACCAAATACTAAGAGTAACACTCAAGAATTCTCAAGGAACCGTGAACCAGTTCTCTCTCAGTATACTCAGGAAACTCGCAAGCGTAAAGAAGACAATCTGAACGTGCGTACCTCAGAAGTTCGTTGGGAAACTCTTATATACCTGGACACTTTCTCTCTCCTGGCAGTTACAGACCTGGACACGTGGCTCGCATCCAGCTGTACACGTGCCATCATCTGGAGCCTCCTTGACTTGGGCGCTGCTTCTGACTCTCTTTTGGCTAACTTACTTATGCATGATACTACTCAGTGCATAGTTGTCTTTGAGCGCGATCTCTACTGGGATTGGCGAGTCAGGGTGCCTTCGTATACACCTTCCCTGTGGTCTCGCCGCCCGGCTTCATGATCTGCACCGCCTGTTTCATCGTGTATGCTCAAGCAAGCTGTCCCCCGACCTCATCCTCTGGCCAGCTGGGAAATGTCTATCTCCCCTCATCTCCGGCGATGTCCTTGTTTCGGCGATCTCTAATCACTTGGTCGCCTGGATTCATATCTGGCGACTTCATCTTCAACTTGGTGACCGCCGACTCTGGTGTGCTGGAGATCGGAGCACGCCAACTTAATAATTGGCGACTACACGAGCCCCCCGACCTCCTTCCCTTCTGCCAACCTGGCGTCTCATCAACACGCCTATACAATAGCTTGATGCCACGTCATCACTTCCGATTACCAGGGCGGTACATTTTCCTTCGATCTCCCAGCTCTTTTGCTGATACTTTGCGCCGACATGTCTTCTCATGCTCCTCCCCCTAGGGTGAACCCCAAGGACCATTATGCATGGGCCTCGCGCGAGCTCCTCGACGAATGCTCTAGCTTACTCTCCACCAGGGCCGTAAGGGAACACAAGGGGGATCTGTGCTCCTACGATCATCGTGCCTTCGCGAAGAGGCATGATGATGATATCACCGTGCTCCTTGCACCTTAAGGGAGCCGGTGTGCGGAGACGAACGGGCCAACGATGGGGTCCCCTTTTTCTACTTCTATCAGGTGGTCTTCAAAAGCATCAGCGTGCGCCTACCCTTCTCCAGGTTTGAGAGGGAACTACTGACTGAGATTAACGTTGCACCGGCCCAGTTGTACCCTAAAAGCTGGGCTTTCGTCAAAGCCTTTGACATACTCTTTGGCTTTCTAGGGTGTGCTCCCTCGGTTGACATCTTTCTTAACTTCTTTGAGGTGAAGAGGCAAAGAAACAACCTCTGGGTGACCCTCAGCAACGTTCCCGGCAGGGTTCTCCTAACTCCCTTCCAGAACTCCTTCACAGGGTGGAAGGGTAGATTTTTCAATGTCTGCTGTTTCGATCTCGTGCCTTCCGCCCTGGATGGTTTTCCACTGTACTGGGTAAGGGAGACGAGAGCCTTGAAGTCCAAACCTTTCAAGAGGCTACCCTTGAACGACCAGGTGGCATGCCGGATCTTGGCTGAGGCGGGAGGCTTCGACGCTGCCGCTTTGATTAGCTTGGAGTACAACGCCGAAGCCTTGGAGATGTATATATGTATGAGAGATTACCTTAGAACCTCCCGCTCTTCATCTTTACTAGATCTTTGCATGTCATGTCTTGTGGTGTCTATACCATGTTTGTTTTCTTCGGTGCAGGTTCGAAGATAAACCAGCAACAGAGGTAACAACTTACCCAGGCGCTGAGGGCTGGCAACGGAGCTTCGTTCTCCTCCCATCCAGACTCCGGAGGCCGCTGAAAAGTGGTCTGTTTGCCCTTTTCGTATGAGCATAGGGCATGTATATGTTTGTCTCATTTACCTTTATTTCGAACTCTATTTGTAACCTTAACTCTCTGGTGCCATGTGTTGATTTCTGTAACGCCGCTTCATTTTTGCACACCTTCGTCTACATTCGCTTCTTTTAACATATTGTGCGCGTTTCCTCCGTTATGTTTCTTGGCGACGCCTGCGTCTGGCGACGCCCCTTTCCTGGCGACGCGCACTCTTGGCGACGCCTGTCGCCACTTCGAGTCTTTGTCTTTTATCTCTTTACCCCTTGGTCTTGCACTTTGAGTGGGAAGAAGATAAAAAACTGAGGGAAGGTTTTTCTTGAACTTCTTTTTCTTTTTATTTGGGTGACCTCGTTAAAAAACCTCCGAGAGGGAAAAAGAGTGTCCCCTACAATAAGATTGTTACATGGCTGCTCACTTACATAATTCAACTAAAATAAAACTTCAAATTGGCCGCATTCCAGCTGCGCGGAATGGGACCCCCTTCCAAAGTCTCTAAGTTGTACGAACCGTTCCCCTTACCTTCGGTAATTCTGAAGGGTCCGGTCCACTTGGGAGACAATTTATTTTCTAGCTCATATGGGTGAGCCTTCCTCATAACTAAGTCGCCAACCTGAAACTGCCGTGGCTTCACCTTAGAGCTATACTGTCGCTATTCTCTTCTCTTTACTGCTTCGGCCTTTATTCTTGCTTCCTCCCTGGCTTCGTCCAGTAGGTTCAGATTCACCCGCCTTTCTTCGTTGGATTCTTCAGCCACGAAATTTTGCTAACGTGGCGAGCTTTCGTGAATCTCAACCGGGATCATCGCATCCGACCCATATACTAAGCTGAAAGGCGTCTCCATGGTAGAAGATTGGGGCGTGGTGTGGTATGCCCATACAATCCTTGGGACTTCCTCCGCCCACGCTCCTTTAGCTTTTTCTAGCCTTCTCTTTAGTCCCCTCAGCAAAACTCTATTCGCTGACTCTACTTGCCCGTTAGTCTTGGGGTGTTCGACTGATGCGAACACTTGCTTGATGCCTACCTCTGCGCACAGGTTTCTCAACTGTTGGCTGGCGAACTGGGTTCCATTGTCGGATACTAGCCGCCTAGGTACGCCAAAGCGATACACAATGTTCTTCCAAACAAAGTGTTGCACCTTGTGCGCAGTAATCTGGGCCACGGGCTCCGCCTCTATCCACTTGGTGAAGTATTCAATGGCAACAATCAAATACTTCATCTGCCTTATCGCCAATGGGAATGGACCTAGGATGTCAATCCCCCACGTATGGAAAGGCCACGGGCTGTATATGGATCTCAGCTCCTCTGGCGGCGCCTTGTGCCAATCAGCATGTTTCTGACACTGCTTGCAACGTTGGGCGTGCCGCACGCAATCCTCTTTTACTGTTGGCCAGTAGAAACCTGCGCGTACCACCTTAGAGGCTAAGGACCTTCCCCCCACGTGACTCCCACAAATGCCTTCGTGGAGCTCCGCCATTATTCTGGTGCACTCGTCGCCGCTTACGCACGTTAGGATAGGGTGGGTGAACCCGTGCCTGAACAATACTCCATCCACTAGGGTGTATCTTGCGGCATTCCTCTTAACCTTCTTGCCCTGCTCTGGCTCTGCTGGGAGGACCCCATCCGCCAGATACCGTCTGTATGGCGTCATCCAGGTGTCTCCTTCGGCTAAAGCACATATCTACTCATGCCTTCCTCCTTCGGGCGTGTCCGCGTATGTGCTAATATGGGGCGTCCTCACTGTATCTTGAGTCAAGGAACGAAGACTCCTTGGCCTCCCTCTCGTAGTACTAATATGGAGGACATCCACCCTGTTGTCCTCCACGAATTTTCTCGGAGCTTTGAGCGTCTCTTGGATTACTGTCCTCTGCCTGCCCCCCTTGCCTGAGCTGGCCAGCTTGGCCAGCAGGTCAGCTCTGGCATTTTATTCTCGCGGGACATGTATTAGCTCAAGAACGCTAAATGCTCCCTTCAGCAATTGGACGTACCTTAAATACGCCGCCATCTGTGGGTCTTTTGCTTGGAACTCACCCGACACTTGTCCCGTAATCAGCTGGGAATCACTTTTCACCAAGAGGTTCTGCGCGCCTATCTCCTTAGCTAGGAGCATCCCTGCAATCAGTGCTTCGTACTCAGTCTGATTATTACTTGCCTTAAAGGCGAAACGCAGAGCTTGCTCAATTAGCACACCATTGGGTCCCTCCAAGACTATCCCCGCACCACTTCCTTGCTGGTTGGAAGAGCCGTCGACCGAGAGCGACCACTGCGTGCCCGCTTCCACCTCTTGTTCACCTCCGGGCGAGAGTTCTGCCACAAAATCTGCATATACCTGCCCTTTGATGGATCCTCTGGGCTCATACTGGATGTCAAACTCTGACAACTCCACCGCCCAGTGCACCATCCTTCCCGCTACGTCAGGTTTCTGCAATACCTTTTGTATAGGGAGGTTCGTCATCACCACCACTGTAAAGCTGTGGAACTAATGGCGGAGCCTCCTGGCCGAAAATACCACGGCCAACGGTGCCTTCTCTAGCGATTGGTATCTCGTCTCCGAGCCTTGTAAAGCCTTGCTGACGAAATATATGGGCTTTTGAATTTGGTCCTGCTCCTGGACCAGCACAGAACTGATAGCTCGCTCTGTTACCGCGAAGTATAGCCGGAGGGGCACGCCTGCTTCTGGTTTGCAAAGGACCGGTGGCGTCGCCAAATACTCTTTCAACTTGATGAAAGCCGCTTCGCATTCGTCAGTCCATGCAAAGCGACTATTTCTTTTAAGGCACTGGAAATAGGGGTGCCCCTTCTCTCCTCCAGCAGAAACAAACCTTGATAATGCCGCCATTCACCCTGTTAGTTGTTGCACTTCCTTTACTGATGTCGGGCTCCGCATGGCAATGATTGCTGCGCATTTATCAAGGTTCGCCTCTATTCCCCTCTCCGTTAGCATGAAACCTAGGAACTTATCGGCCTCCACCCCAAAGACACACTTCTCGGGGTTTAGCTTAAGGCGGTATTTTGATATGGTGACGAACAACTCCTCTAGGTCCGCCACGTGCTGCATCCTTTCCCTCGACGCCACTACCATATCGTCCACGTAGGCGTACACATTCCTCCCTAACATGGGTGCTAGGACCTTGTCCATCAGTCTTTGGTAGGTGGCGCCTACGTTTTTTAGCCCAAAGGGCATTACCTTGTAACAGTAACTGCAAGTCTCTGTCATGAACGCAGTTTTACTCTCGTCTCTTGGGTGCATTTTGATCTGGTTGTAACCTGAGAATGCATCCAAAAAGCTAAGTATCTTGCAACCGGAGGCACTGTCCACAAGTGCGTCGATGCTGGGTAGTGGGTACGAGTCCTTCGGCCACACTTTATTCAAGTCGGTGAAGTCCACGCACATCCTCCACTTCCCATTCGCCTTCTTCACCAGGACGACGTTGGCCAACCATTCAGGGTACTGGATCTCCCTGATGTGGCCAGCACTCAGCAGCTTCTGCGTCTCTTCCCTTGCCACAAGTCGCCTCTCTTCATTAAACTTTCTCCTTCTTTGTCACATGGGCCGGACCGTGGCGTCCATGCTAAGGTGATGGCATAAAAAATCAGGGTCGATGCCCGACATATCTGAGGCGGACCATGTGAAAGCATCCAAATGACGCGAAATGACCTCCGCCACCTCATCCTGCTCTTCTTGGCTCAACAAACGCCCCAGCTTAAACGTTTTGCCGCCAATTTGCCTCTCCACCACGTTGGCCGCCGGCTGGTCCCTGCTATCTTCCTTGAGAGTCGTCTCCCTGTAGTGCTTTCTAGGAGTCGACTCTTCTACGGGCGATGTGTCGTCTGGCCCCTCCTCCATATGCCCGTTTGCTTCGGGCGATGCCCTCACGAGTGTGGCCTCGCCGGGCGTTGACTCCGTGGGCGTTGCCTCAATCAAGGGATCTATCTCCATCACCGTGTCTGCACTTGGCGGACGCTCGAACACCATGAACACGCCTCTCTTCGTTTTAAGGCTATTCTCATAACATTTCCGCGCTTCCTCCTGATCTGACTTGATGACAATC
Source organism: Phaseolus vulgaris (assembly GCF_000499845.2). Lineage (NCBI taxonomy): Eukaryota > Viridiplantae > Streptophyta > Magnoliopsida > Fabales > Fabaceae > Phaseolus > Phaseolus vulgaris. Next base: position 45,244 of record NW_027174148.1, on the reverse strand, counting down.
ACTTTGCCACTGAGATCCGGCAGCTTCATCTTCATATGGCGCGTGGAGGCTACTGCGTTCATCCTGTTCAACGCCGGTCTGCCCAACAAGATGTTGTAGACGGAATTGGCGTTTACGACCAAGTACCGGATGCTTTCGGTACGCGAGGCCGTTCCATCTGTGAACGTTGTCCTCAATTCCAAGTAGCCTAGTACTTCCACTTGGTTGTCAGCAAATCCATATAAGCACCCTGTGTAGGGTCTCAAAAGGTCGGGAGACAACCGCAACTTGTTGAATGTCGACCAGAACATGACATCTGCAGAGCTTCCTTAGTCGACAAGAACCCTGTGCACCTTTCTGCCCGCCGTGACAACTGAAATGACCACGGGGTCGTTGTCGTGCGGCACAACATCTTGCAGATCCGCCCTCGTGAACACGAGGTCTGACTCCCACGGATCACCTGAGATTCTTTCTTCAATTGAGTTGACCCCCCTCGCGTATTTCTTTCGTTGGGAGGCGGTGGGTCCTCCGCCGGAAAAGCCACCAGCAATGGTATGGACTTCGCCGAGGACAGGCATCTCGTGCGCTTGCTCTTCCGCTGGTGCTGGCAGGGTCACGGTCGTGGCGGGCTCTGCGACATAATCCTTCAGAAACCCGCTTCTCACCAACTCATCTAGCTGGTAACCCAGCGACAGGCAGTTATCGATGTGATGACCGAAAGCTTCGTGGAACTCGCACCAAGAGTCTTTGCGAGGCCTTAACACCTTGTCAGTCTTCGCCGGTCGCCTCAACCTTTCAGCTATATTGGGCACGGCAATCAGATCCTTCAATTCCACCACAAAGTTGTACCTCGCTGGCCTTGCCCTTTCCCTGGCTGGGCGATCCCCTCTTGCTGGACCCCTGGGCTGGGGTTTTTTGGTCTCATAGGGGCGTCTCCCCTCTGGCTTCTTTCTCCCCGTCGTGGTCTCGTTGACCCTGACGGGTTGAGCCCGCGTCTGCGTTCTCGGGCGAGAGGGTACGACGCTGGTGCGCTTCTCACACACCTCTCCCTCGGAGGCGATATGTTCCACCGCCCGACGCCGTATTTCAGCGAAGGTCCTAGGGCGATTGCGAATAATGGATTCGCAAAAAGGGCCGGGACGTACGCCTTTTCTGAATGCGTACACGATCATAGGCTCCTCTGAAGTACCAACTTTTACTACTTGGGCCCCGAAACGGTTGATGTATTCCTTCAAGGTCTCCCCTTGATATTGTTTTACATCAAACAGGTCGTAGGAAACTGGCGGCGGAGCCCTGTTCGCCAAGTACTGCTCTCTAAACAACTGCGACAACTGCTCTCTAAACTCCTCGCTGCAGGCCACATCAGGGAAGTCCAGTACCCTGAATGGTTGGCAAATGTCGTACTGGTGAAGAAGAGTAACGGAAAATGGCGCATGTGCGTCGATTTCACCGATCTGAACAAAGCTTGCCCAAAGGATTCGTATCCTTTACCAAGCATTGATGCCCTGGTTGATAGTGCTGCAGGGTGCAAGCTGCTGAGTTTCCTGGATGCCTTCTCGGGCTATAATCAGATCAAGATGCATCCCATGGATGAAGAAAAAACAGCCTTCATGACGGAGAGGTCGTGCTACTGCTATAAGGTGATGCCGTTTGGGCTGAAGAACGCGGGGGCCACGTACCAGAGGTTGATGGATCGAGTACTTGCACCGATGCTGGGAAGGAACGTGCAAGCCTACGTCGATGACATGGTCGTGACCTCGCAGGAGAAAAGCAAGCACGTTGCGGACTTGGAAGAATTGTTCACGACGATCGCCAAGTTCAAGTTAAAACTCAACCCGGAGAAATGCATTTTCGGCGTGGAGGCTGGAAAGTTCTTGGGTTTTCTCTTGACTGAAAGGGGGATAGAAGCCAACCCAGACAAGTGCGCCGCCATCTTGGCGATGAGAAGCCCGGCTACAGTGAAAGAAGTCCAGCAGCTGACAGGTCGGATGGCAGCCCTATCTCGCTTCGTGTCAGCTAGCGGAGAAAAGGGGCATCCCTATTTCCAATGTCTGCGGCGCAACAACAAGTTCGCTTCGACGAAAGAATGCGAGGAAGCTTTCGTCAAGCTAAAAGAGTATCTGGCGAGCCCGCCGGTTCTGTGCAAACCGCTGGCGGGAATCCCTCTCAGGTTGTATTTCGCTGTGACTGAGAGGGCGGTGAGTGCGGTGCTCGCCCAGGATCAAGATCAGGCTCAGAAGCCTATTTATTTTGTGAGCAAGGTGTTGCAGGGCCCAGAAACGAGATATCAGGCCCTGGAGAAGGCTGCGCTGGCTGTGGTGTTTTCGGCGAGGAGGTTGCGCCACTACTTCCACAGTTTCACAATCCTGGTGATGACTGACCTGCCCATCCAGAAGGTCTTGAAGAAACCTGACGTTGCGGGAAGAATGGTGAAGTGGGCAGTGGAGTTGTCAGAATTCGACATTAAATATGAGCCCCGAGGCCCGATCAAGGGGCAAATCTTTGCGGATTTTGTGGTCGAGCTCTCATCAGAGGCGACGCGGGTTGAAGGAGACGGTTTCCGTTGGGTACTCTCGGTGGATGGATCGTCGAACCAGCAGGGTAGCGGTGCTGGAGTCATACTGGAAGGGCCCAACGGCGTGCTGATTGAGCAATCCTTGAGGTTTGCCTTTAAAGCCAGCAACAATCAAGCAGAGTACGAGGCGCTGATCGTCGGGATTTTGCTGGCCAAGGAAATGGGAGCTAGGGTGCTGATGGCTAAGAGTGACTCGCTGCTAGTCACAGGGCAAGTAACAGGCGAGTTCCAGGCTAAAGATCCACAAATGGCGGCTTACTTGGCGTATGTGCAGGAATTGAAGAGTTCCTTTGCCTCTTTTGAAGTAGTGCATGTGCCCCGAGAGCAGAATGCCCGAGCTGACTTACTTGCTAAGCTCGCCAGCTCAGGCAAGGGGGGTAGGCAGAGGACGGTGATTCAAGAAACTCTGAAGACGCCGAGGGCATTTGTAGCAGATCACCTGGTCCTTCAGATAAGCAGGTCGACGGAGAGAGCAGCGAGAAGCCATAAGTCTTTGACGCAAGAAACCCTGAGATCGCCGAGAGTTAGAGCATGTCGAGAAGAGAAGGTGGACGTGATGCAGGTCTGCGCCGCCCATGAGCCAGACACTTGGATAACACAGTACAAGCGGTGCTTGGCAGATGGCCTCCTCCCGCTAGATCCAACAGAAGCTAGGAAGGTAAAGAAAAATTCCAGCAAGTATACATTGATTGATGGCGATCTGTACAGGTTTGGGTTCACTCACCCACTCCTGGAATGTATACACGGCGAGAAGTGCACGAGAATTATGGCAGAGCTCCATGAAGGTATATGTGGAAGCCACGTCGGGGGTCGAGCTCTGGCCGCGAGGACTCTCCGTGCAGGCTACTACTGGCCATCTATGAGAGAAGATTGCAAGAAGTATGCCCAGTGCTGCAAACAATGCCAGCAGCACGCCGATTGGCATAAGGCACCTCCCGAGGAGTTGAAGTCGATCTATAGCCCTTGGCCGTTTCATACTTGGGGAATCGACATCCTGGGACCTTTCCCGCTGGCGATCAGGCAAATGAAGTACTTGGTGGTGGCGATTGAGTACTTCACCAAGTGGATTGAAGCAGAACCAGTGGCCCAGATCACCGCACACAAGATCGAAGGTTTTGTATGGAAGAACATCGTGTGCCGGTTTGGAGTGCCTAAGCGCCTGGTGTCAGATAATGGGACGCAGTTTGCAAGCCACCTGTTGAAGAAGCTTTGCGAAGGGGTGGGAATTCAACAAGTGTTTGCATCCGTCGAGCACCCTAAAACAAATGGCCAGGTGGAATCAGCTAATCGGGTGTTGTTGAGAGGTTTGAAGAGAAAGCTTGAGAAAGCCAAGGGAAGTTGGGCTGAGGAGGTGCCCCGTATAGTTTGGGCGTACCACACCACCGAGCAGTCAGGAACCCATGAGACCCCGTTCAGCTTGGTCTATGGGTGTGACGCCATGATTCCGGTGGAGATCCAGGAGAGCTCGCCGAGATTCCAGAACTTTGTAGAGGAAGACTCGAATGAAGAGAGAAGGCTGAACCTGGATCTGCTGGATGAAGTCAGGGAAGAGGCGAGGCTGAAGGCTGAGGCGGTAAAGAGGAGGATCGAGCGAAGATACAACTCAAAGGTGATGCCAAGGCAGTTTAGAGAAGGCGATCTGGTGATGAGGAAGGCCCACCAGTACGAGATGGAGAATAAACTATCACCCAAGTGGACTGGACCGTTCAGAATAACCGAGGTGCTCGGGAACGGAGCCTACCGCTTAGAGACGCTGGAAGGAGGGGCGATTCCTCGCACCTGGAACGCCACACACCTGAAGTTGTACTATAGTTAAGAGCTTTGTAAGTAAAGACAAACACAATGTTATATTACAATGTCTCTGTTAAAACAGTTTGAAGGGGGCGCTCTTTTTTCCCTAAGGAGGGTTTTTAATGAGGCCACCCAATAAAAGAAGAGTTTTCGAAGTATAAGGTGTTTTCAGATTGCATGTGTGCTATTTTCAAAAGTTTTGAAGAAAGACCTTGTCATTTGTACATGATTTAAGGCAAGAAAAGATATATCGCGTGCTTTCTAAAAGGTTTTAAGTCCTCATCGTTTCCTGGCGATTAGAGGCACCAGTTAAGTTTTAAGTCCTCATCGTTTTTCGGCGATTGGAGGCACCAGTTAATTTTTAAGTCCTCATCGTTTTTCGGCGATTGGAGGCACCAGTTAAGTTTTAAGTCCTCATCGTTTTTCGGCGATTGGAGGCACCAGTTAAGTTTTCAAAGTCCTCATCGTCTTTCGGCGATCGGAGGCACCAGAGGAAAGACCTCAACGCTCTCGCGCGTCCTGAGGCAAGTTAAAGACCTCCTCGCCATCGAGCGAGTGCAGGCGAGAAAGAGAAAAAGTCCTCCGTGTTTCTGGGAGCGAGAAGATGTAACTCCTGGGGCAACGTAGAGGCAAGTTAAAGACCTCCTCGCCGTCGAGCGAATGCAGGCGAGAAAGGTCCTCAGTGCATCCAGGGGGGAGGAGATGTACACCCTGGGCAAGTTGAGGCACCAGATAAAGTCCTTATCGCCGTTGTGCGAGCTAAGGCCAGTTAAAGACCTCCTCGCCGTCGAGCGAGTGCAGGCGAGAAAGAGAAAGGTCCTCAGTGCGTCCAGGGGGGAGGAGATGTACACCCTGGGCAAGTTGAGGCACCAAATAAAGTCCTTCTCGCCGTTGAGCGAGTTCAGGCGAGTCAAAAGACCTTCTCGCCGTTGAGCGAGTTCAGGCGAGTTAAAGACCTTCTCGCTTATGTGCGAGCATAGGCAAGATAAAATCCTTCTCGTCTTGAACGAGTTCAGGTATGGCGAAGAGGGTGGAAGAGGCTTGAAAGGTGGCTAAGGTAGGTTCGAAGAGAACGCCTAGTCAGCCGGTCTTTTGCTCTTAAGTTCAGGGGGGCAAAGGAAGATCCCAAAGGGCGTTTCTACCCCGGATAAAGAAGCGATTGCCAAAGCATGAGGCTAGGAAAAGCTGGTGTTACCAAGAGGTCTTGGCGATCGGGAAAGGTTCAAACACGGCGAGAAGATTGAAAGACTTGTTTGATAAAGCAGGTCGAGTGGGACGTCGTTTGAGCCAATGATTGAGTTACAGTTCGTTGCTTGGAAGGTATTCTTATGATAAGGTTAGTGCCTCAAGAGTACAAAAGTGGTTATTGCTTAATTTTGAAGTGGTTCGAAGCAGTTACAGTCAAAAGGTTGTGTTTGCGGAATTGTTAAGTTAAGCTCGACAAGGTTAAACATACAAAGAAGGCTAAAGCGCTCAAAAGGAGTCAGGGGAGAGAATATCCAAGTTTTGCGATTGAAATAAGTATCCGTTCAAAACACATATGCACGAGTTTTTGTTACAAGGTATATACAAGCAAAATTATAAAGTAGCAGATGAGGTGGAATTGGTTGAGTCTTCGGCGGGAACGACCTTTCCATCTACCACTTCGTTGTTTAACGACACCATGCTGAGGTCGAGATCAGGGAATAGGCATGCGAATTGTTCCCGAGCGGCTTCGAATCCAGCAACCAGAATCTGAGCAGAGCTTAACTTAAGTTCTTCAATTTGCCCTTGAAGTTCTTCAACCTGTTTCTTGAGCTCCTTGTTCTGCTGCTCCAGCTCTTCGACCTGTTTTCGGAGTTGTTGGTCTCTTGAGCATGAAGAAGGTCGTCAGCAACCTTCTTGGATTCCGTTTGAGCTTGGGTCAACTCGGCAGCCATCTTCCCTTTTTCCTTGTTTGCCTCGGCGAGATCAGCCATGGCGTCGTCCCTCGCTTTTTCTACTTGCCCAAGTAGCTTCTCGCGATCGATTGACCTTTGCTCCAGTTTTTGTACCTTATCGGCACTAGCTTGAATGTGAGCCTCCAGGTCGCTCGCCTTGGTGCGCAGAGGCACGATTTTGCTTTCTAGCTCAACTTTCTCTTGGGCAAGATCATGAATTCTGCGGCGGAGGTCGGTGGCCTCCTGGCGCGCCAATCTGAGCTCGGTGCTCATCGCGTCTTCTACTCGGGAGTGTTCCATCTCCGCGAGCGTCAGATTGGCAGACAACTTCTCCACCTCGAGCCTCATAGTGCTATTGTCGGTCTTGAGGTTGAAGAGTTCATCTTGAAGCCTCCTGGTGGAGCTCTCCACAGCCCTCGTTATGATCGATGGGATATCCTCTGCTATGTTTTTCAGTTTAGCAGTCAGAGGTTCCCACATCCTTGTGACCTCGAGGGAAAGGTTTGCGGCTTGGAGAGGCGCCAGGGGGGCTTGTTGAGGGTTCTCGCCGCCACCTTCCTTAGCAATATTTTCCGTGGTTGCTTCCTGGCGTGGCGACGCAATCGGGGATTCGGTAATTAGGATTGGAGAGGTATGAGCGACCTCATCCCCGATTGGAACGATTCCTGCAGCTGAAGTGTTTGAAGGGGGGCCCCCTCCTGCTGACATATGTGGCGTAGAGGCGCTCGGGGGGTCCTCCAAGAAATTTGGCTCTTGGGCCTCAGCTGCAGGTGGCGCAGTGGCCAATGGAACTGCTTGGACTGGTGATGAAGGGGCTTGTGGTGTTGGCGATGAGGGAGGAGGAGCAGGCGTTGATGGTGGTGGTGAGGTTGGAGGAGGGGGTTGAGCAGGTGGAGAAGATGGTGCCACCCTCTTCCTTTTCGTGACAAGGCCATCCTCTGTGACCTCGTCGTCCTCTTCTTCCTCCTCTTGGACGATTTGGGGGGCTTTCCGTTTTGGCCTCTTAAGGACCAGTTTCTTGCGCTGGGTGGGTTCCTTGGGCGGTGATCGCCCATGAACGATAGCCTTATCGACCGCCGAGTTGGGAACCGTCTGGGAACCGGTCGCCAACCCGTGGTTTCGGGCGAGCGCCTTTAAGTCGGCGAGCATGTTCTTACCCAACATGGTGTCTGCATGAAACGAAAGTGCATGAGTTAGCTCAGAGAAGAAAAAGATAAGTGCATGAGGTAATGAAACAGCAAAACAGGTATATGCAGAAAAGGTAAAACCAAAGTCTTGTGCGTATCGCACAAGACGCCCAGAAGCAGTATCAGAAGCAATATCAAAACAAGAGTGTAGCGTCCTAACCTATTTGGAATTCCAACTGGTCCTCAAAAAACTCGAAGGAGATCAGGGTGGGGGTCAGGAATGTTATGTTGGCATCTGCCACCCTCTTCCAGAATAGACAGAGGTCTCGGTCCAAAGCTCCCATGCTATCAGGACTTCTGGGCCTCCTGAAGCAGCTCTTGGACTCTTTTTTCCCCTTGTCCACCCAGTACAAGGGAAAGCCGTCGAGAAGGGAAGTGTCTTTATCGTTTGCGCGTACTTGGATGAACTTCCCCTTCCAGTCTTTGTACGATTGCTGGAAGATGGTAAAAATGGATCTCCCAGCAATGGCATTCAGGCTGACCCACAGGCGGTCTCCTGGGTGTTTGGCCTCAAACAGGAACAAAAACACGTCCACCGACGCGGGCAACCCCAGGTGGGCGCACGTTATTTCAAAGGCTCGAACAAACGCCCAGCTGTTGGGGTGAAGCTGGGCGGCAGCGATGTTGAGCTCGGTCAAGAGTTCCCTCTCGAATCGGGTGAGAGGGAACCTGAGTTTGACCTTCTTGAAGAAAGTGGTGTAGACAAAGCAAAAGGGCCCGTCGGCGCTTACTTTGTCATCGGCACACACTGGCAGAGCGGCGGGGCAAGGCAGCACCATCATCCTCTCGTCGTGCTCCTTGTGAAACGATTGATAGGCCTCGTCCCCCTTAGTCAACCGCAGAACTGCTCCCGCAGTGTTCACCGACAAGGTCTCCTTTAGAAGGGTTGGGTTAGCCCATGGGTATAGAGTTTTGAAGTCTGGCAGAGGGACGGGGGCTCCTCCAGCGTTAGATGGAGTCGCCTGAGCCAGGGCAGTTTGGGAAGATGCAGGCCTCTCAGCCTGCGAAGAGGAAGCACCACGAACTTGTGTTGAGTCGTGTGCTTGTGAAGGAGGGTTTCGCGCTGATGGAGGGGGGTTCGGGGTAATCTTGGTGCGAGTCATGATAGCAACTGCAAAGGAAGAAGAAAGAAAAAAAAAATAATCAGGAGGGTTACAAAGGCTGACTCGATCATAGAAGGAAGGTGAAAGACGAACGAATGTGAGTTCGTTGCGACGATCGACAAAGCCCTAAGTTACGCAGAAGGAGAAATGGAAAAACAACCCACAGCGTATGCACCAGGCAGTTACAGGATGATGCAAATCGGTGAAAATGCAAGGAAACCCAGCAGATGAAGGAAAGTAGTTACCTTTCGATGATCAGGAAGACGGTGAAGGAAGGTGGTGATCTAGGGCGTTGAAGAGCGTCGAGAGTTTTCGCAGAGGGAAGTGAGAGCGTTTGCAAGCACGAAGAAGGTGATGGAACAGTGGAGCGTAATGGGTTTAAGGGTTTTCGAAATAAGTTAGGAAGCGCTAACGGCAGATGAAGAGAGCTGTTGATGAAGCCACGTGTCGAACGATGGGTGAAGGGTTTGGTGGAGCGTCAGAGCAGCAGAAAGTACAATCGCTTGGAATTCTGCGTCAGTGCCACGTAGATCGGCGTTAACGAAGGCTCTTTCAGTCTTTTCGCTAGACAAGTCTTCGCTTAAGACTGGGGGGCTTGTGTACCGCCCTGGTGGTCGGGTGTGATGACGTGGCATCCTGCTACAGTGTAGGCGTGTTGACAAGGCGCCAGGTTGGAAGATAGGAAGGAAGTCGGGAGGCACGTGTAGTCGCCGATTGTTAAGTTGGCGTGTTCCGAATTCCAGTTTGCCAGAATAGGCGATCGCCAGGTTGAAGATGAAGTCGCCAGATGTAGACTCAGGCGACCAAGCAGTCGGAGATCGCCAGAACAAGCACATCGCCGAAGACGAAAGAGAAGCAGATTATGAAGGCGGCCGGCGAGACCACAGAGAAGGTGTATGAAGGCCCTAACTCGCCAGTTTCCAGTAGAGATCGCACTCCTAAGTTTGCTATGCACTGGGCAGTACCATGCATACGTAACTTAGCCAAAAAGAGAGTAGAAGCAGCGCCAAGTCAGGGAGCCTCCAGATGATGGCACGTGTACGGTTGGATGCGGGCCACGTGTCCAAGTCTGCAACTGCCAGGAGAGAGAAAGTCACCAGGTATATAAGAGCTCTTAACAAACTTTCTGAGGTACGCACGTTCAGTTCATACACTTTACGCTTGCGAGTGAGAGAGGATTTGCACGGTTCTCGTTCTTAGTATTTGGTGATACCGTCACTGACTTGAGCGTCGGAGTGCGATCGGCCGCAGCGGCGCCGTATCGTCTCTTTGCAGGTTCTTGAGATAGATCCCGAGGAGGAACGGAGGTGAGAAGCGGTGCGCACGTCGATCCTTTGACGAGGCATTCTCCAGCGCTCCGGTCAACAGGCAGGATCAGGACCCTTCCAGGGATGTTGCTGAAGCTCACCCAAAGGCTCTTCCCCTGTTTCTTCACTTCGAAGAAGTGTAGGAAAACGTCAACAGAGAGAGTACACCCAAAGAACCCGCACAGCACGCCAAAAGCCTTGACGAAAGCCCAACCGTTGGGGTGCAGCTGGGCAGGGCGAGGTTAATCTCCGTCAGCACCTCCCTCTCAAATCGGAGAAAGGGCAAGCGCATCCCAATACGCTTGAACACCACTTGATAAAAATAAAAGAAGGGGACCCCGTTGTTAGCCCGTTCGTCCCCACACACGGGCTCCCCTAGTGTGCAAGGAAGCACTGAGATATCGTTATCATGCCTTTTCGCGAAGGCACGGTGATCATAGGTGCTTGGCTCCCCTATATGGTCCCTCCAAGCTTTAGTGGAGACCAAGTCCGAACACTCGTCAAGCAGGTCGTTCGGATCCCCCGGATAGAGGGCCTTATGATTGACGGAGGGGGGTGGAGGGTTGGCCGTTGTTTTAGTGCGTGTCATTGATGAGGAAGCTAGAGAATGAAGAAGAGGAAAGGTTCAGTGAATAGGGTTAAGGCGAAAAAGGGGAAATAAATCCTAAGAACACCCCTACCCACGCAAGAAATCCAGAAAAGAAGGGAGAACGAAGAAATGCAGAGGTGATCCTGTCGTCAACTCAAGCGTGGAGGAATTGCTTTGTCGCTTCCTTACCCCGCCTATGCAACTGTGCTATCCGCAAGAATGCTCTTAGAACCTTCTCCGGGAACTTCAAACGCAACCTGCAAAACACACAGACGGCGCCTCTAGCGGCCGTTTGCACTCCGACGCTCAAGTTAGGTCACAGAACCACCAACAAAAAATGTCACTGAATCTCTCTCTGATTCTCTTTTTCCTCTCTCTCTGTGTCTGTGCCTAACAGAATTCTGTTACGCTATCCTCTGCGTGTGTCAGAATTCTGTTACGCTATTGTGCGAAAACGTACCAAAATGAGTAAAAACGTGGGTGTGTACCTTTTATGACGCGGAGTGCACTTTTATCTTGGCCGCGCCTCTCTCAGATGGTGACACGTGGAGGCATGCAACTCACATCTAACCGTACACGTGCCACTACCTGAAGGGCTCTAGCGCATCTCTTTGTGCGCCTAAGTTATTCCCTTGCGGAGTAACTTAGCGCGTTTCCTCCATCTGGGTGAATCACACACTCCCAGGAGAACGCCAGGTGTGGCTGGACTAGGCACACTCACCAAGCATTGCTCTCTGCATAAACGATTTCCCCTTCACGATGTCATGCACGTAATGGGTTAAGAGAGTCACCAATCACTGACCGGTTTACTAACTCCCTCAGGCCACTCTCGTGCACGATTCTACCGGCGAGCAGCTCCTCTTTCTCTGAGATATGATCATGCGAGGTCCATGCGTAACGCTCTCGCTGGGAATCTCAGTCCCAGTTTAACTACGTGTAACACGAAACCCCGATGACCATGCACCGGATGACTGATCGGTGCTCTATTGCTTCTCGCGTTCTCCCCCAGGTGTTTATCTTGGAACTGATCTGTCGGTGGCCACTCGGTTACTACCCACCGATCACCGTTCAGGGTGATCTCCTCCCTGATTTCTCTGCCACCTGATCCACGTGTCACCCTGCGAGTGGTCCACGTGGTTATCTGCTGCTGACGTCATCGACTACCGATGACCGACCGGATCAAGAGGAAAGGGGTAGAACATAAGAAATACATAAAAATAAACAATCCCAGGAAGTTATGAGATCAAGACAATGAAGTGTAAAAACGATCGGAGGAGAAAGGACCATACCTTTTGTGGTTGGAAGGCGAAAGGGCGTGAGCTTGAACTTTCGGAAGCGGAGAACGCAAGAGTCGCAGGGAAGATGAACAGTGGAGGGAATGCGAAGAGTGAATGAAACAGTGGTTGGGAACACGCGTTTTGAAAGATGTAACGTTAACATGATGAGTGCGAGAGGCGCTAAGTGATGGTCGTGCGATCAAGCCACGTGTCAAAAGATTAAAAGCGCAACTTAAGACGTCACGTCTTTAAAGCAGAAAACGTCACATCGGACCCTCAGGGATTGTCGAGTCAAACTGAACGAAGGGATGTCACGTCAGCAAGAATGCCACGTGGATAATGGGCGAGGCCTTAGTCTTTTCGCTGAAACAAGTGTCAGCTCAAGACTGGGGGGCTTGTGTACCGTCCCGTCCCCGGGCGTGGACCAAAAGTCAAAGTCAACATGTGGTAGGACTCCTAGTGGGACCCAAGGAAGAAAGTCAACAGATTGACCACCTGAGGCATCGCCGGGTTAATACGTCGCCAATAGAGGGCGTCGCCTTGCAAAGGCATCGCCCGAGAAAGGCGTCGCCGTGTTAAAGCATCGCCAAGTAACGGCGTCGCCGGGTTAAGGCGTCGCCAAGGCAAAACACCAAGCTAAGACATTGCAAGGAGGCTTCGGGCCTCGATAGTTCAGAACAGTAGCAAAGAGGAGAGAAAGGTGGCCTCAGGGCCATAAGTTCTAGTACCAGTAGGGGCTAACCTGACTCGTGAAGTACCCACGCCACTGCTGGGAGACCCTGGGACAGATACGACCCATGAGAGGGCCACGTCCAGGGGAGAACCACGTGCATGGTATAAGAGAAAGGCAGATACACCCCCAGGGCGAGTGACTCGAGTCTGGGGCGCATGAGTTGGCGCCCAGAAAGTCACCTCACGCGCCAGATGCACTTCAAGGAAGGAGGACTCACACAATGGATTAACCCTTAGTTGGGTTACGGTGCTGTGAGGCCCTCCGCACGGAATGACGATCAAGTCAGAAGGACACGTGGCAATTAGCACGTGCTCATTAAATGTTTCAGTGAAAGTTTGCCAAGGTACGCGCTAATTCAGTGAAGATTTGAACGTTCCAAGGAACATTTTTATACGCTTTCAATGCGCTTCAACGCGCTTTAAATGCAGAAGGTATATAAAAAGGGGCCCTGGGTCATTCGAAGGAGGGATCCGAGTTTCAACCTAATTCTCGCAGTTTTACACAGAGCACTAACCCTAGTTGTTCTCGCTGCGCACCCACTGTGAGCACAAGGCAATTAGGGCAACACAGTTCTAGTCACTCAGTTATTTCTGACCACCTTCGGAGGGTGTGTCACTTTGATGTTTCTCGCTAGCTGACTTGATCGTCGGAGTGCAAACGGCCGCGAGGGCGCCCCATTGTTCACTTCTTTTCAGGTATTGATCCTGCCCGTTGACCAAAACGTTGGAGCTTGCCTCATCAAACTTGGATCGACGTGTGCACCGCGTCAACCTCCGTCCTTCGCCACGATCCACCTCAAGAACCTGCAAAAGAACAGAGTGGCGCTGCTGCGGCCGATCGCACTCCAACGCCCAAGTCAGTGACCGAACCACCAAATACTAAGAGTAACACTCAAGAACTCTGAAGGAACCGTGAACCAGCTCTCTCTCTTTCAGTATCCTCAAGAACTCGCAAGCGTAAAGAAGACAATCTGAACGTGCGTACCTCAGAAGTTCGTTGGGAAACCCTTATATACCTGGACACTTTCTCTCTCCTGGCAGTTACAGACCTGGACACGTGGCTCGCATCCAGCTGTACGCGTGCCATCATCTGGAGCCTCCTTGACTTGGGCGCTGCTTCTGACTCTCATTTGGCTAAGTTACTTATGCATGATACTACTCAGTGCATAGTTGTCTCGGAGTGCGATCTCTGCTGGATTGGCGAGTTAGGGTGCCTTCGTACACACCTTCCCTGTGGTCTCGCCAGCCGCCTTCGTGATCTACTCTTCTTGCTTCACCGTGTATGTTCATGTGAGCGATGTCCTTGTTTCGGCGATCTCTGATCACATGGTCGCCTGGGTTTACATCCGGCGACTTCATCTTTAACCTGGTGACCGCCGGTTCTGGTGTGCTGGAGATCGGAGCATGCCAACTTAACATCTGGCGACTACACGAGCCCCCCGACTTCCTTCCCTTCTGCCAACCTGGCGCCCCCCTCAACACGCCCATACAATAGCTTGATGCCACGTCATCACTTCCGACTACCAGGGCGGTATAGGTATCGTAGACGGAGCATAACGAAGGTGCCCTAGCTCGCGAGGACAAGCCACGCGCAAAGACGATCTCGGTCAGCCGGCCGAAACAGAAAAGTAGACTTGTAATAGAACCACCACCAGCTGAAGGCGCCACCCCAGATTACCTCGAGAACCCCCCAGCGCCTCCACGCCATTCGAGTCCGCTGGGGATGTTCTTGCTTCAAATGCCTCGGTTGCTGAAGCTGTACCTGAACAGCTTGCTGATACGCAAGCTTCTTCTCAAGTTGCAACGAAACTCCCCGCCTCACCACTACGCCTCGAGACTCCCCTCGCCATCCAACCTTGCGAGGGTGGTGGTGAGAATCAACCTTCACCTCCTCCCTCAACTCCAGCCCTTCCAGCTCCTCTCCAGAAAGCCTTGAAGTCTTTCACCGCGCGCCTAAACGCCATGGTTGACGAGAGTCTTCCTCAAATCGTCGGTGAAGGTCTGAAAGACTCCTTAAGCAAGTTCGAGCTTGATAACCGCATCCGTCAGGGGGAGGCGAGCACCGCGAGAGCCGAAACTGAGAAAGTCAAATGGGACATGATGATGCAAGGGCTGGAGTTCTCGCGGGTGGAAAACGCTCTCAACGAGGAGTTCCGAAGTCTCCGCAAAGATAAGGCCGAATTGCGCCTAAAACTGCACAACAAACTTCAGGAGGCCGTTGAGTTGGAGAGCAAGCTCGTTCCCATGAGGGAGAGGATTGCAGAGCTGGAGGAGGCCCGGAAAACCGTCGAGGACAAGATGGCGAAACTGGAGAAAAGGTCAACTGAGAGAGAAACCCTTATGGGGAAAGTTGAAGCAGATCGGGACAAGGCATCCAAAGAACTGAGCGAAACCTCCGCCGAGCTTGCCCAGGTGCGCGAGGAGAACAGCGGGTTCAAGAAGAAGGTCGACAAGCTTGAACTTGAAATTGCCCAGGTTCGTGAAGAGAACAGCGGGTTCAAGATAAAGATCGACGAGCTTGAGCTTGAAGCTGCCCAGGTTCTTACCTCTGGCTTTGGGGCTGCTTTGGAGCAGTTTGCTTGCAAATTCCCCGATCTTGACCTCTCCGAGTTTTCAGTGTACAACGAAGTGGTGGATGGCAAGATCATGCCTCCAACTTAATTGCTGCTCCCATCTGCTACTTCAACTTTACCATCTTGAACTCTTGTTTTTAACTTTGATTTATATGTAATAACTTTCATTCTGCTCAAACTGTTTTAATATTCATGTATATATATGGCTTCTAATTTTATCTGTTGTGCGATCACCTGGTATAACTGGCTAGTTTTTACACAACCCAATGTACTTCGCACAAACTGGTACTTGATTCTCTGGAAATCACCTTAACTTAAACAAACTGTTAGTCTATAGTAATGACATTCGACACGAAACCACTTACTGGGCAGTAGCTGATGGAGATCAAGCTCAAGTGGACATAGAGGCCAATCATCAAGAGCAAGAAGAGGTTGAGGCTCAAGTGGAGGACACCCATGGAGGTCAAAGCCCACCTCAAAGGCTTACAAGAAGCATGTTCAAAGCTTTAGGAGCTAATGGACGTTTATTTTCTCTTTTTGTAATTTCTTTGTTTGAAGGTGCTTAGAGGGAAACATTAGAAACCTCTTTTGTTAAAGCATCTTTAGGTCTTTAGATTAGGAGTCTTAGGGGGGGTGCGTTAGTAGATAGGTGTAGGAGTAACTAGGGAGGTGCCAAAGTGAGAGAGAAGGTCACACCTTCTTCATGACCATAGTTGGCGCCACTTTCATTTGTATTTGGGGCGAATTTTGAATTCATTTAGCTTTGCATTTCAGCACCTCTAGGCTGTAAATTAAGGTGTTGCCCTTGTATATTTCAGATTTGAATTTTGATTAGAGAAACTATACTCAATTTTTGAGAGAGCATTGGAGAGCTTTGTGCATTCCTCACTAGTCTTATCTTGAGAGTTTCCATGGTTACCTCAAGTGGCGGCTTGCACACTCATCTTGGAGTCACCATCCTCTAAGTGGCGTGATCATCCAACCATTCCTCCATCTTCATGAGCTTTCTCTTCTCCTTCCTTCCTTCTCTTTTAATTGTTCATGTCTTAGCTTGCTTCTCTTGAATTTCTGTTCGGCAGTTTCAATTCTTATGTGTTTTGATTCGGTTCTTTTGCTTCCTTGTTGTTTCTACATTGTTTCTTCTTCATTTCTAGTCTTTATGTTCGGTTCAATTCAGTTCTATTCCATTTTGTTTGGTGCTTTTTGCTTTTCCTTCCATTTTAATCGGTTCAATTTGACAATAATTGGAACTTCCATATGAGTTTGGGTTTTGGTACTAGTTTTGGTGAGTTCTTGCTCATAGAACCTTGATCCAATTCTATGATAAAGTGCCTATCTCATATCCAACTCAAGATGATTCCTAAGAATGTCAAGAATCATTCAAAGTGTGCTAGTGGAATCATATCATGTGGTATCATGAGTTTAGGTGTGTTCTTGTTTAATTTTTGAGTTGTGTTGCACTTTATTTCAAGAGCTCTTTAATTTCTTGCAATTTACGGTTCTGTTTTAGGCTTATTTGAGTTTTCTTGCTGTTTTCTTTATTTTGCCTATCATATGTTTGAGTATTTTCCTTTTTGAATCCATACAAGTTTTGTCATAGTCTTGTTTTTCCATAATTGTCATCACTTCTTGTAGTACTTTTATTGATTTTGTTGTTTCTTGCTTTAGTGTCATATAATTTTCTGAGTTTGATATTTGATCCTTTGTGCATTTTCTGTTTTAGATTGAGTTCATACTTGTATTCTAGACCTATACAAGTTCCTATGCATCATTTTCCATTATGTCTTTGCTAGTTCATAATTCTGTTTTTCATTTCTATTAGGATTCCTCTGTTTTCTGAAAACGTGCTTATTCTTTTTCCTTATTGCAATTGATTTACTCACTGGAAAATTCTGAAATTCTGGATTTGTGATATTCAAAGTGTTAGAAAATAGTAGAAAAAAGAAGTACTCAAAAATTCAAAGTACACAAAAAATGATAAATAAAATACAAAAAGTGTACAATTCTGCCGAAAAAAATACGGTAATCTGGCAGCGATTTTGAAAAATTTATCTCAATTAATTGGCTTACTGTTTTCAAGTGATTCCAGTGCCATTTTTGAGCTAAGATCTTGAAGTTTGTGTGGTTAAAATTTCATAATCCAGTTCGCTTTATATCATTCCAGTTAAATCAGTGAACATCAACCACAGTTTGCATAAAAAATATTTTTTTTCCAGTAGCTAATTTTTTGTTTTCTTCATCTACTCTAGTGCTTTTCTTTAAGTTTTCTTTTGTGTGCCTACTTTTGAGTTCCTTATTTTCTTGCTTGTCTTTTGTTCATTAATCTTTGAAGTTTGTCAAACATCTAGTATTCCTTTTGTTCTAGCCTTTCTTTGCTTATACTTTTTTTTGTTTTGTCTTTATTGCTTCTTTGGTTTTGTTGTGGTTGGCTTAGAGATTGGTGTGCCTTGCTTTGACATCTTTCATTTGAGGATTCCAAGACCTCAAGATCAGATTGGTGCAGGGACATTATTTCTTTGAGAGTGATCCGATCGGTCATCGGTAGTCGATGACGTCAGCATCAGAGAACCACGTGGACCACTCGCAGGGTGACACGTGGACCAGGTGGCAGAGAGGTCAGGGGGACGATCGCCAAGAGAGGTGATCGGTGGTCAGTAACCAAGTGACCACCAACAGATCAGGCGGCAGAGAGGTCGGGGGACAGATCATCCGGAATGGTGATCGGTGGTCAGTAGCCAAGTGGCCACCAACAGACCAGTTCTCAGACTAACGCCTGAAGGCAGAACGCGAGAAACAGATAAACACTGATCAGTCATCGGGGTATTGTCATCGGGGTCTCGTGTTACACGCAGTTAAACTGGGAATGAGGTTCCCAGCGAGAGCGTTACGCATGGATCTCGCATGAGCACACCTCAGGGAATCATGCACGAGAGTGGCCTGAGGGAACTAGTAAACCAGTCAGTGGTTGGTGATTCCCTCAACCCATTACGTGCATGGCATCGTGAAGGGTAAGCTGTATACGCAGAGAGCAACGTTTGGTGAGTGTGCCTAGACCAGCCACACCCGACGTTCTCCCAAGAGTATGCGATCTGCCCAGATAAGAGAAACATCCTATGTTACTCCGCAAGGGCGTAACTTAGGCACCCAAAGAGAAGCGCTAGAGCCCTTCCAGTAAGTGACACGTGTGTGGTTAGATGCGAGTTGCAGGCCTCCACGTGTCATCATCTGAGAGGGGTGCGGTCTAGACAAAAGAGCACTCCGTACCACTAAAGGTACAGACAGGCGCAGCCAAGCGCAGAGACGCGCAGACATGCACAGACTCTCACGCTTCCCACTGCTGATTCTGAAGGTACGCTTTCTCTGAAAAGCATAACAGGGTTCTGACACATGCCAGAAAAGCATAACAGAATTCTGTTATGCCCAGAAGCAGGGAAAGAGAGATAAAAGAGAGAATCAGGGTGAGAGTGAGGGGACGAGAAAAAATAGAGTGCAAGAGTTCTTACACACACGCTACTAGTTTTCTAGTCTTTGGTGGTTCTGTGGACTAACTTGATCGTCGGAGTGCAAACGGCCGCTAGAGGCGCCGTCTGTGTATTTTGCAGGCCGCGTTTGGAGAAGCAAGAGAAGGTTCTGAGGGTGATTCTGCAGAAGACGCAGTCGCGTAGGCAGCGCAGAGAGTGCTACGAAGCGATTCCTCCACGTTCGAGTTGCCGGCAGGATCAGAGAGTGACCTCTTTTTCTAACCAAATTCACTTCGGCAATTTGTTTGCCAAACTCACTGTTTTTGCTAATTTTGTTTCTTGACTTGTTTGCTGTTTTTGTGTGTTTGCTGTTTTTATTTGCAAATGGCTGGATTTTCAAGTGATGCATCCTACAAGCAGCATTCTCCTTCCAAAGCTTCGGTCCTTGGTGAATTGCATGAAGCTCAACGCACCATTAGGCGTTTGGAAGAGAAATTGCAAAAGATGGAGGTGCAACAAGCTAGGCCATCTCCTTTTATCCATGATGGGCATCATTCACATAGACCTTCAACAAGAGCTTCTTCAAATGACAGGCCGTGAAGAAGACTATAGGAGAAGGAGAACTCCACCCCAATTCCATGGACATAGACATCACAACCAAGGGGAGAGACATCACCATGGAAATGGCTTCTACCAAGATGCAAAGGCTAGGCTACCTTCGGTCAAGCTTCCTTGTTTTAATGGCTCTAGTGATCCTAATGTATATTTAGATTGGGAGGCTAAGTGTGAACAAATATTTGAGATCCATGAGATCCAATATGAGCATAAGCTTAAGCTAGCCACCTTAGAGTTTAGTGATTATGCCATGAAATGGTGGCATGGTGTTGTAAAGGACATTATCTATCACAAGGGTCCTCCCGTGGACTCTTGGAACTCTTTAAAGGATCAAATGCGCGCTAGGTTTGTGCCCCCACATTTTAGGAAAGACCTCATGTTGAGACTCCAACGGTTTTAACAAGGCACGCTAAATGTGGATGAATATTATAAAGAGCTAGAAACGCTTGTGCTTAAAATTGAATTAGAGGAAAGTGAGGAAGCTATGATTGCTAGGTTTGTGAGTGGTCTAAGGAAGGATATTCAAGATATTGTTGAGTTACAAGAGTATTCATCATTGGGTTCTTTAGTTCATCTTGCAATGAAGGTGGAAGCCCAACTTGCTAAGAAATTTTTTTTCAAAAATATTCCCAATGATGGTTACAACAAGTCTTGGAGGAACAAAAAGTCTTTTACTAAATTTCCTTCCAAAGATTCTTCTTTCAAACCCAAGGAACCTAAGCCATCTACTTCTAGGCCTAAATCACCCACTAGAACATCTAATACCAAATGTTTTAAATGTATGGGTTATGGTCACATAGCTGCTAATTGCCCTTCTAAACGAAGTATGTACATACATGAAGGCATTGTAGTGAGTGAGCATTATTCGGATTCTCCTAAGCATTCTTTGCATTCTAGTGCATCTAGTGGGGATGAGAGTGAATGTCCACTTGAAGGGGATTTGTTAGTTGTGAGAAGACTTCTTGGTTAAGTTTTAGAACCTTTTGATGAAAGTCAAAGGGAAAATATTTTCCATACAAGATGTCTTATTCAAAACAACATTTGCTCTTTGATAGTGGATGGGGGTAGTTGTGCTAATGTGGCTAGTACAAGAGTAGTAGATAAGCTTGGATTACCTACTATCTCTCATACAAAGCCCTATAAATTGCAATGGCTTAGTGAAGTAGGATAAATTGTTGTGAATAAACAAGTCCTCATCTATTTCTCAATTGGAAAATACAAAGATGAGGTATTATGTGATGTTGTGCCCATGGAAGCTACTCATGTTCTTTTAGGAAGGCCTTGGCAATTTGATAGAAAAGTTTTACATGATGGCTTTACCAACAAACTTTCTTTTGATTTCCATGGTCACAAGGTTACTTTAAAATCTCTCTCTCCTAGAGAAGTCCATGAGGACCAAATCATAATGAAGAAAAAGAGGGAGAGTGAAAAAGATAAAAAAGATAAAAAAGATAAGAGTTCTAACCTACACTCCTTGTGTCTAGGCATGAGATTCAAAGGGAAATAGTGGCTCATCATCCTCTTTTCTTATCCATCCCTAGAACTCTTAAAGTATAAACACTTGTTGATAGTCCTCATTGTTTGGAAAATTTGGTAGAAGAGTTTCAAGATGTGTTTCAAGATCCTCCAAAAGGACTCCCACCTTTGAGAGGGATTGCGCACCAAATTGATTTGATACCGGGCTCTTCTTTACCAAACCGTCCAGCATATAGGACCAATCCAAGTGAAACCAAGGAAATTCGCCAACAAGTTGAGGCTTTGATTGAGAAAGGGTGGGTTCAAGATAGCATGAGTCCTTGTTCTATGTGTACCGACCAGGTCATCGGGTGTGATGACGTGTCTTGCACGTGCTCGGGTGGGGCGTGCTCAGTGGAACACGTAGGCTAGAAAAGATGAATGGTTTAGAAGTGGGCATAGTCGCCGATCGCTGAATTGGCGTTCTCCGATCTCTAGTGTGCGTAACCGGCGGTCACCAGAGTTACGTCACGGTCACCGTATGAGAGTGCTAGGAGACCAGATGATCAGAGATCGTCGGGGAATGCTAGGAGATCGGGTGGTTTACACGCCGCCACAAGGAGCACATCATCGAATCTCCCAGTAAACTTAGTTAAAGCTGTTGAAGGCTCAGAAGGGTAATTTCAAGCGTGCAAGTTCAGTAAGACGATTGTTGCACCAGCATGGGGCATGAAGGTCGAGTGGGTTGGGGGGAACACCTTGCTCATCAGCAACAAGATTCCCAGAGTGGACATTCGTTGGTGGCAAGGTTTCCCCAGCTAGAACATGCACGGCACAACAATAAGAAAGGTGCCGCTTGCGACGAGCGATATCACAGAGATGATGCACTTTGTTGCATCCGATACTCGCCTTGTCAGGTGGTGTTTCACAGCGCATTGTGCGCTAGCTTGCTCCTTGAGTAGAAGACTTAGCCGTGCGGCTGGTTACTACACAGAAATAACGTTCAAGTTGCCCCAATCCAGATGACGACACGTGTAGGGTTGGATGTCACCAGTTACTCCAACCTAGATGATGACACGTGTAGGGTTGGGTGCAATAGAGAAATGACGCTCAAGTTGTCCTGGCTCAGATGACGACACGTGTAGGGCTGGGCGCTACCTGCTATCCCAGCCCAGATGGCGACACGTGCAGGGCTGGATGCGAGCCACGCGTCCAAGAGCATAACGGCCTGGAGAGAGAAGAAACCTAGCTATAAAGGTAACCTTAACAGAATTTGCAGAGGTACGTTTTTCATACGGCTCATTCTGCTAGGGTTGTGTGCCTTTAGTATGGTCCTACAGAGCATATTTTCTCTTAGTTTTTTGGGTGTTCTTGTCACTGACTTCAGCGTCGGAGCGCCACCGGCCGCAGAGGCGCCACTATGTGTTTTTCAGGTTCTCAGAGAGGCTATCTGCTGTGTGGACTTGGAGGGCACTTGGTGACAAGCTGGCGAGGAAGACTGTGACGAGGCAACGCTCTTACACTAAGTCAACCGGCAGGATCACTATTCCTATCATCTTAGTGCCTAAAAAGGATGGCACATGGCGAATGTGTTCGGATTGTAGGGCCATCAATAACATTACAATTAAGTATAGGCATCCCATACCTCGACTAGATGATTTGTTGGATGAATTACATAGTTCAAAAATCTTTTCAAAGATTGATCTTAAAAACGGCTACAATCAAATCCGTATCAAACTGGGTGATGAATGGAAGACGTTATTCCTCGTGGAGGGCCTCACAGCGCTGTAACCCAACTTAGGGATATTTCATCGTGTGAGTCCTCATTCCTTGGAGTGCATCTGGCGCAAGGGGTGACTTTTTGGGTGCCAACTCATGCCCCCCAACCTCTAGTCACTCGCCCTGGGAGTGTATCTACCTTCCTCTCGCACCCTGCACCTCGTTACCCCTGGGCATGACCCTCTCATGAGTCGTATCTATCCCAAAGGTCTCCCTGAGGCGGCATGGATACTTCATGAGTCAAGTTACTCCTTACTGACGCTAGTACTATGGCCTTGAAGCCACCTTTCTCTTCTCTTTATCACTGTTCTTAGCCATCAGGGCCTGAGGCCTTCCCGAGGTGTCACTCCCTCCATGATCTTTCCTACCCAGGGGTATCGGGGAGTAACACTGTCGATGCCTGGCTTGGCGACGCCTTGTGTTGGCGACGCCTGATGCAGTCAATCTGTTGACTTGCTTCTTTGGGCCCTTTGAGTGGTCCCACCATATGTTGACTTTGGCCTTCATGTTGACTTTGGTCAACATCCGGGGACGGGACGGTACACAAGCCCCCCAGTCTTAAGCTGATAACTTGTTTTCAGCGAAAAGGCTAAAGCTTTGCTCCCATTGTCCACGTGGCACTCTGATGACGTGTCATTCCCGCGCTCCAAGCACTGTTCTATCCACTTTTTCGCATTCTTCGCTATTGCTCATCTTCTTTTCTCTGAAGTTTTCGCGATCGCTGTTCTCTCTTCGCTTTCTCGACCATCACCAACTCAGACGTTCAAAGGTACGAATTTTCTACCTCCATGGCTCTTTCTCTTGATTTATGTTCTCTGATATAACTGCCTGGGGCTGTTTATGTTTCTTGTATTTCTGTGTTCTCGCTTTTCCTCCTAATTTCTTCGTTCTTCCCTCTCTCTGAACCTTTCTCGTGGGTGGGGTTTCTTAGGGTTTTGTCCCATTGGCTTCTTCAAAACCTCCTTCACTAAGCCTTTGCTTTTTTCATTCTTCTTCAGTTCTTTCGTCAATCTATGGCTCATACAAAGATAATGCCCAATCCTCCTCCCAGGGTTGACTATAAGGCCCTATATCCATGGGCTTCTGATGAACTCCTGAACGAGTGCTCTACTTTAACTTCCATCAAAGATGTGGAGGACCACCGGGGTGACCCTCTACTGTACAACTTCAATGCCTTCTGCCGTACCCATGATGCCCACATCTCCATCCGCCCAGGCACTCCCGGGGAGCCTGTTTGCGTGGACGATAGGTCCAGGGGGGGAAGGCCCTTTTTTTTTATGTACCAAACAGTTTTCAAGCGCGTGGGTGTGCGCCTTCCCTTTACGCCCTTTGAGAGGGAGTTAATTACCGAGATCAACACAGCCCCCGCCCAGCTACACCCTAACAGCTGGGCCTTCGTCCGGGCCTTTCAAATTCTGTATGGGTACCTGGGCATCCCACCTTCCGTAGATGTCTTTCTTTATTTCTTCGAAGTGAAGAAACAAGGGAAAAGCCTCTGGGTAAGCTTTTCCGGGATCGCCGGGAGAATCATCCTTTCCCTCTTTCAGAATTCGTACAAAGGCTGGAAAGGGAAATTCTCCAGGGTTTGTTGTGCCAAACACGATCCCACAGCCTTGGATGGCTTGCCACTATACTGGGCGGAGAAACCCAAGCTGCTCAAACCCAAACCCCTGGATGAGTTGTCCTATCGCTGATAGGGAGGTGTGTGAGGCCTTAACCGGCCTGAAGATTGTTTTTGACACGCTGAAGCTCATAGCGTGCGAGTTCAACGCGCATGCCCTATCCTCCTATTTTGGTAGGGAGACTCATTCCTTGTTCCTCTTTGTTCTCCCCCCTTTTTCACTGTCTCATGCTTATGATACCTGTCGTCTCAACATGTTTCCTTTATTGCTAAGTGTTTTGTTTATTCTCTTTAATTTTCATTTATCTGCATGCATTGTTGATCTGTAAATCCGCGTCAGTGGTGGGATTGGCATTCTGTGCTTTTGTGTGTAACTGATACCTCGTGTTTGACTTGGTGTGGCTCTAATCCCAGTTTCTTGGTTTGTCTGATGCAGGATCAGTAATGGATTCATCGAGGAGGGTTGCCCTGGCGAAAGCCTTGAAGGCTCGTGCCTCGAAGGCTGCCGCCTCTACCATCCCCACTGCTGACCCAAACCTTCCCCTGTCATTGACCTCACCAACACCAACCACCACCGAAACTCCACTAGGCCCATCTTCACCACCTCCACACAGTCCCCAAACACTCCAAACACCCAACTCACCTCCACCCATTGCCGCAGTCCCACTGGCTGTGGCCTCATCCCCTGCTCCAGCCCCCTGGAGAAAGGAAAAAGGGTGCTGGAGGTTTTCTCCGATGACGAAGACTTCAGCGGTGGGATAGTCTTCAAGAGGAGAAGGACTGCTAGGGCCCCCATCCCACCAACAACATCCCCACAGGGTGGTGGGTCCTTCAGGAACAATCCCCCTAGCGCCAGCTCTCCACCACCTACAACAGTCCAAGAAGAAAGGGGCGATGGGGCCGAGTCTGCACCGCCGCCACCATCAATAGAAACTCCTGTTGCTCCTGCCTCTGCCCCTGCTGCTCCAGAACTCATCGCCATTCCTCCTCCAATGATGAAAGTGATGAGGGGCTTCAACGGAGGGTTGATGGCAGAAGGATCCAACAGGAGAGAAGGAATGCCCTATTATATGGGAGCCTTCTTGGCCGTTGCCCTCGATTGGCGCGCTCAAGCCAAAAATGCCACTTCCAACGCACGAGCCCTTCAGGCCCTGAAGGAAGAATTGGCCGCTCTGAAGGAAGAGAAGGAGGTTTGGAGGCGCCAAGATGAGGCCTACCAAGCCTCTTTGAAGCTGGCCCAAGAGGCCAAAGAGGTGGTTGATAGGCAGTTGATTGAGGCAATGGGAATCTAGGCTGAGCTCTACGTTCAGGTGGTGTCTCTCCAAGTTCAAGTAACGGATCTTCAAGACATGGCCGAGGCTTCCAAAGAGCTTCAAGAGGACTTGGAAGATCAGTGCTGTGCACGGGAGGAGAGGCTGGAGAAAATGGAGGGGGAATTGGCTACTAAGGTCAAGGCATTGGGCTTTCTCCAGGTTGATCATGACAAACTAAAAACTGAGGTCAACAGGCTCCAGGTGGAGAAGGAGGCTCTGGAGAAGCAGCTAGCCTCCGGAGACTCTATAATCGAGGAGCTGGAGAAGGTCAGGAAAGAACTTATTGACGACATGGCCGACACCTTTGAAGAGGGGTTCAAGGAGGCTTTGGCCCAAGCCGCCTGTGAAAACCCAGGGATCAATATTTCTAATTGCGACCCTGGCAACCATATCGTCGATGGGAAGGTCGTGCCCCTTGACCTTGGGGAGTAGCCTGCTCTGAACATGCCCCCTTAATTTCTTTGTAAATTTGTGCTGATCACCTTTCAAATTTGCTTGTAATATTGACAATCTATCTTGCTTTATCTCTGACAATTTACCTTGCTGACTTGATTGCTCTTAGAATTTTGTCTTTACATACCTGTGTACTGTTAGCTTCTCTCGCTCTTTTACATGTTTCTGCTTTCTTTATCACATTGAACGCGTTATCTCCGATGCCTTCCTTCATCGCGTTAGCCCTTAACTTTTGGGTAGCATGTGACCCTTTCTCATGGAACTTCACTTGGCTTTCGTATCTGTGAGGAGTCTCCCTCGCGAAGGCGTCGCTAGCCCCGTCATTGCCCAAAAAGGCAAAGGAGGATCTAACTTCACGTACTTTTTTTATTTTGGCGATTCGCGCCTTTATGCTGCTTCCTTTCTTCTATGGCCCCAACATCGCTCGAGGGCGTGGGGGACTTATCTGTACCTGCACTGGGTGTCTACACTCGAGGAGAGACCTACTCTGGGTGTCTAAACCCCAAGGCAACTTAGCCCTTATCTCTGCGCGCTAGGTGCCCACGCCTGAGGAGAGTCCTGCCCGGGGGTAGCGCCGTTTCGTCCTCAGGGTGTCTGAAAACACCAAGGCGATCGGTGTTCTTGGTGCCCACGCCCAGGGAGAGGCGTGCTGAAAACATTGTCGTATCGTCCCTGGTGTGTCTAAACACCAAGCTGACTAGGGATTTTGGTGATTATGCACAAGGAGAAGGTTTTCCCTGAGGAAGACGTTTCTCTTTAGCTGCGTGTATCTGCACCAAGTAACCTGGTTCTCCACTGCTCCGAAACTTCTTACTGCCCGATGCTTACGTTCGAAAGGAACACCCCTCCCCCCCCCCCCCGCCACTT
The DNA here is from genome assembly GCF_000499845.2 of Phaseolus vulgaris. Taxonomy (NCBI): domain Eukaryota; kingdom Viridiplantae; phylum Streptophyta; class Magnoliopsida; order Fabales; family Fabaceae; genus Phaseolus; species Phaseolus vulgaris. The sequence continues at coordinate 18,648 of NW_027174148.1, read as the reverse complement.
CTTGCGAGGTATTCAAAAATCAGGCACCGGGGCTAGCTATTCCTACCTGAGGAGGGGGCGTCCCGAAGGAATCCCTTAACCCCTGCTCAGGGACCAGGCACCCGACTTTTAGCTTATACTGAACGTACCTTTTGTTTTAATCTCCGGGTATGCGCTTACGTCACTTGCTCTGATTTTGACACCTGCTTTCTTATCTGGCGATGCCTACCCCTGGCGACGCTTCATCTTGGCGATGCCTTCTCGTGGCGACGCCTCCTCTTAGCGATGCTTCACGCCTAACGACGCCTATGCCAGGCGTTGTCTTTGAATCTTTGTCTTTGTTTCTTAACCTTTGATATTACTTTGAGTGAGAGGAAAAATTGAAACAAAGTTTCCTTGAACTTCTCTCTTTACTTGGGTGACCTCATTAAAAAACCCCCGAGAGGGAAAAAGAGTGTCCCCTTTACACCTCCTTCCAAAGTCTCTAGATTGTATGAACCATTCCCCTTGGCTTCGGTGACTCTGAAGGGTCCGGTCCATTTGGGAGACAACTTGTTCTCTAGCTCATATGGGTGAGCCTTCCTCATGACTAAGTCGCCCACTTGGAATTGTTGCGGCTTCACCTTAGAGCTATTGATGTGATTCCAATAGCCACATAGAACAAGATTCTTGACACTTTGAGGAATCACCTTGAGCTGGAAAATGTAGAGGCACTTTCTTAGAAGTTGGATCATGGTTCTAAGATCAAGAACTCACCAATAACAAGTACCAAATCCCAAACTCATTTGGATGAACCAAATATTGTCAAATTGAATCAACAAAGGAATAGAAACTAGATTAACCGAACAGAATTAAGCTACTAAACAAAAGAACCGAACATAATTTAAAAACAAAACAGAATATAGGTGCTGAAAATAGAAAAACCGAAAGCTAGACAACTCAAAAACACAAGGTAACATGAACAATTGAAGAAGAAGAAAGGAAGGAGAAGAGAATGCTCATGAAGATGGAAGATAGGTTGGATGATCACGCCACTAGAAGTATGGATGCTCCTAGATGAGTGTGGAAGCCGCCACTTGAGGAAACCATGGTCCTTCAAGATAAGACTAGAGAAGAAGCTCAAAGCTCTCCAAATGCTCACTCCAATTTTGAGTATAGTTTCTTTAGATAAAATTCAAATCTGAAATTTACAAGGAAGGCACCTCTATTTATAGCCTAAGGTGCTGAAAAAGAAAGCTAAAACAATTCAAAATTCCCTCCTAATTCAAACTAGAACCGGCGCCTATTTGCAAAGCAAGGAAGGTGTGATCCTTTCCTTCACTTTGGCACCCCCTATTCTACTTCTACACCTATCTACTAATAAACCCCCCTAAAGCTCCTAACTAAAGCCTAAAAGATGCTATAACAAAAGAGGTTTCTAAGGTTTCCCTCTAAGCACCTTCAACTAAAGACACTACAAAAAGAGAAAATAAATGTCCTCTAGCTCCCAAGGCTTTGAACATGCTTCTTGTAATCCTTTGAGGTGGACTTTGACCTCCATGGGCGTCCTCCATTTGTGCCTCCACCTCTTCTTGAGCTTGATGAGTGGCCTCCATGTTCTCTTGGGCTTGATCTCCATCATACTCCCCGAGTTGGAGAGAATTCGACCACGAATTCTGGAGACCTACAGAAAAAGGAGTTAGATCGCTGACATTAAAAGTATGACTACCTAAGAATGTATCAGGCATATCTAACTCATAAGCATTGTCATTAATCCTCTTGAGAACTTGGAAAGGTCCATCCCCTCGAGGCATTAGTTTGGACTTCCTTTGAGTAGGAAAACGATCCTTCCTCAAGTGAAGCCAAACCCAATCGCCCTCATCAAACAACAATGCTTTTCTCCTTTTATTGGCAAGTTCAGCATACTTGCCAACCTTCTTCTCAATTCTCTTCTTGATGTCTTTATGCAAAGTTTTCACAAAAGAAGCCTTTTCATCCCCATCTTTGCACAAGACATCGTCAAGAAGGGGAATAGGAAGAAGATCAAGAGGTGTTAGGGGATTAAACCCATAGACCACCTCAAAAGGAGAATGGGAGGTGGTAGAATTTACTACTCGGTTATATGCAAACTCAACATGGGGTAGTAAATTCTCCCACACTCTAGGATTCCCCGAAATAAAGCATCTCAATAGTTGTCCCAAAGTTCTATTCACCACCTCGGTTTGACCATCAGTTTGTGGGTGGCAAGTGGTAGAAAATAAAAGCTTAGTTCCAAGCTTGCCCCACAAGGTCTTCCAAAAGTGACTCAAGAACTTAGGATCTCTATCGGACACTATAGACCTAGGAATCCCATGCAAGCGAACCACTTCTTGGAAGAAGAGGTTTGCAATGTGGCATGCATCATCCACTTTGTGGCAAGGAATAAAGTGAGCCATCTTTGAAAAACGATCCACTACCACAAAAATGGAGTCCTTTCCCTTTGATGTCTTGGGTAAGCCTAAGATGAAATCCATAGATATATCCACCCAAGGCATTGAAGGGATAGGAAGAGGAGTATAAAGACCATGGGGATGCATTTTAGACTTAGCTTTGCGGCAAGCTATGCATTTATCACACAAACTATGAACATGTTTATGCATATGAGGCCAAAAGAAATGTTCATGCAACACATCCAAAGTTTTAGCAACCCCAAAATGTCCCATTAAACCCCCCTCATGAGCTTCTCTAACAAGAGATAATCTAATAGAGCATTGGGGAACACAAAGACGTTTTCCTTTAAAAAGAAAGCCATCTTGAATAAAAAAGTCTTTGTGTCCTCCTTTAAGACACTCTTGATAGATGGGAGAAAAATCAAGGTCATCATGATAAAGTTCCTTAATGTGATCAAAACCAAGATATTGAGAGGTTAAAAGATTTAGCAAGGTGTATCTTCTAGAAAGAGCATCCGCCACAATATTTATTTTGCCTTGCTTGTGTTTGATCACATAAGGAAATTGCTCAATGAATTCCACCCACTTAGCATGCCTCTTGTTAAGTTTGTTTTGGCTTTTCAAATATTTAAGAGATTCATGATCACTATGTATCACAAACTCTTTGGGAAAAAGATAGTGTTGCCAAGTAAACAAAGCCCTAACAAGTGCATATAATTCCTTATCATAGGTGGAATAGTTGAGATGACTTCCCTTCAATTTCTCACTAAAATAGGCTATGGGGTGGCCCTCTTGAAGGAGAACAGCCCCAATACCTATACTTGAAGCATCACACTCAATCTCAAATGTCTTAGTGAAATTAGGAAGGGCCAAGATGGGAGCATTAGTCAATTTTTCTTTCAAAGTATCAAAAGCATTTTGTTGTGCTTCTCCCCAATGAAAGACCACATCCTTTTTCACTATGTCATTGAGTGGTGCGGCAATGGTACCAAAGTTTGGGACAAATCTTCTATAGAAAGAAGCAAGCCCATGAAAACTTCGGACCTCATTCAAAGATTTCGGTGTAGGCCAATTTTGAATGGCCACCACCTTGGTTTTGTCCACATGGACCCCTTTACAACTCACAACAAACCCTAGGAATTCTATATGATCAAGAGCAAACATACATTTAGCAAGGTTAGCATACAAATGTTCCTTCCTAAGGGTTTCCAAAACTTGCCTAACATGCAACCTATGGTCATTCAAAGATAAGCTATAAATGAGAATGTCATCAAAGTAAACCACAACAAACTTACCAATGAAAGGTCTAAGAACATGATGCATGAGGCGCATGAAGGTACTTGGTGCATTAGTTAAACCAAAAGGCATAACTAACCACTCATATAAACCAAAGTTGGTCTTAAAAGTCGTCTTCCATTCATCACCCGGTTTGATACGGATTTGATTGTAGCCGCTTTTAAGATCAATCTTTGAAAAGATTTTTGAACCATGTAATTCATCCAACAAATCATCTAGTCTAGGTATGGGATGCCTATACTTAATGGTTATGTTATTGATGGCCCTACAATCCGAACACATTCGCCATGTGCCATCCTTTTTTGGCACTAAGATGATAGGCATAGCACAAGGACTCATGCTATCTTGCACCCACCCTTTTTCAATCAAAGCCTCAACTTGTTGGCGAATTTCCTTGGTTTCACTTGGATTGGTCCTATATGCGGGACGATTTGGTAAAGAAGAGCCCGGTATCAAATCAATTTGGTGCTCAATCCCTCTCAAAGGTGGAAGTCCATTTGGAGGATCTTGAAACACATCTTTGAACTCTTCTACCAAATTTTCCAAGCAATGAGGACTATCAACAAGTGTTTCTATGCTAAGAGTTCTAGGGATGGCTAAAAAAAGAGGATGATGAGCCACTATTTCCCTTTCAATGTCACGCCTAGACACAAGGAGTGTAGGCTTAGAACTCTTATCTTTTTTATCTTTTTTATCTTTTTCACTCTCCCTCTTTTTCTTCATGATAACTTGGTCCTCATGGACTTCTCTTGGAGAGAGAGATTTTAAAGTAACCTTGTGACCATGGAATTCAAAAGATAATTTGTTGGTAAAGCCATCATGTAAAACTTTTCTATCAAATTGCCAAGGCCTTCCCAAAAGAACATGAGTGGCTTCCATGGGCACAACATCACATAATACCTCATCTTTGTATTTTCCAATGGAGAAATGGATGAGGACTTGTTTATTAACAATTATTTCTCCTACTTCACTAAGCCATTGTAATTTGTAGGGCTTTGTATGAGAGATAGTAGGCAAACCAAGCTTATCTACTACTCTTGTACTAGCCACATTTGCACAACTACCCCCATCCACTATCAAGGAACAAATGTTGTTTTGAATAAGACATCTTGTATGGAAAATATTTTCCCTTTGACTTTCATCAAAAGGTTGTGAAACTTGTCCAAGAAGTCTTCTCACAACTAACAAGTCCCCTTCAAGTGGACATTCGCTCTCTTCCTCACTAGATGCATGAGAATGCAATGAATGCTTTGAAGAATCCGAATCATGCTCACTAACTACAATGCCTTCATGCATGTACATACTTCGTTTTGAAGGACAATTTGCAGCAATATGACCATAACCCATACATTTAAAGCATTTAGTGTTAGATGTTCTAGTGGGAGACTCAGGTCTAGATGTTGATGGCTTAGATTCCTTGGGTTTGAAAGAAGAATCTTTGGAAGGATGTTTTGAAAAAGAAGTTTTGTTTCTCCAAGACTTGGAGTAGTATCCATTATTGGAAGCATTTTTAAAAGAGTTTTTCTTAGCAAGTTGGGCTTCCACCTTCATTGCAAGATGAACTAAAGAGCCCAATGATGAATACTCTTGTAACTCAACAATGTCTTGGATATCCTTCCTAAGACCACTCACAAACCTAGCAACCATGGCTTCTTCACTTTCTTCTAATTCAATTTTAAGCACAAGCGTCTCAAGCTCCTTATAATATTCATCCACATTTAGCGTGCCTTGTTGAAACCGTTGGAGTCTCAACATGAGGTCTTTCCTAAAATGTGGGGGCACAAACCTAGCGCGCATATGATCCTTTAAAGAGTTCCAAGAGTCCACGGGAGGACCCTTGTGATAGATAATGTCCTTTACAATCCCATGCCACCATTTCATGGCATAATCACTAAACTCTAGGGTGGCTAGCTTGAGCTTATGCTCATCTTGGATCTCATGGATCTCAAAAATTTGTTCACACTTAGCCTCCCAATCTAAATACACATTTGGATCACTAGAACCATTAAAACAAGGTAGTTTGACCGAAGGAAGCTTGGACTTTGCATCATGGTAGAAGCCATTGCCATAGTGAATTCTTTCCCCTTGGTGATGATGTCTTTGTCCATGGACTTGGGGTGGAGGTCTCCTTCTCCTATGCTCATCTTCACGGCCAACATCATTTGAAGAAGCTCTTGAAGATGGTCTATGAGAATGATGTCCATCATGGATAGAAGGAGATGGTCTAGTTTGTTGGACCTCCATCTTTTGCAATTTCTCCTCCAACCTTCTAATTGTTCTTTGAGCTTCATGTAATTCACCAAGAATTGAAGCTTTGGAAGGAGAATTCTGCTTGTAGGATGCATCACTTGAAGATCCAGCCATTTGTAATTAAAAAAACAGCAAACACACAAAACAGCAAACAAGTTAAAAATTAGCAAAAACAGTGAGCTTTGCACTTGAAACTGCCGAAGTGAATTTAAGGCTGAAAAAGATATCACTCTCAAAGAAATAATGTTCTTGCTCCAATCTGATCTTGAGGCCTTGGAATCCTCAAATGAAATATGTCAAAGCAAGCGCACCAATCTTAAGAGCAAACCACCACAAAACCAAAGAAACAATAAAGACAAACAAGAAAAGGTATAAGCAAGGAAAGGTAATTGCAAAAGGAAAACTATATGTAAGACAAACTCAAAGAGTAAGAATGAAAGACAATCAAGAAAATAAAGAACTCAATGAGAAAAGTAGGCACACAAAAGAATACCTAAGGAAAAGCACTAGAGTAGATGAAGAAAACAAAAAATTAGCTACTGGAAATTTTTTTTTTTTTTATGCAAACTGTGTTTGATATTCACTGATTTAACTGGAACGTTGTAGAGCGAACTGGATTATGAAATTTATACCACAGAAACTTCAAGATGTTAACTCAATAATGGCACTGGAATCAATTAAAAACAGTAAGCCAATTGAGAGAAATAAATTTTTCAAACTCACTGCCAGATTACCGTATTTTTTTCGGCAGGAATGTACACTTTTTTTATTTTATTTATCATTTTTTGTGTACTTCATATTTTTGAATGATTCTTTTTTCTATTCTTTTCTAACACTTTGAATATCTCAAATCCAGAATTTCAGAATTTTACAGTACGTAAATCAGTTGCAATAAGGAAAAACAGTAAGCACTCTTTTCAGAAACAGAGGAATCCTAATAGGAATAAAAAAAACAGAATGATGAACTAGCAAAGACATAATAGAAAATGATGTAGTGGAACTTGTATAGGTCTAGAATACAAGTATGAACTCAATTCTAAAAAGAAAATGCACAAAGGATCAACATCAATTCAGAAAATTATATGACACCAAAGCAAGAAACAATCAAAACAATAAAAGTACTACTAGAAGTAATGACATATATGGAATAACATGACTAAGACAAAACTTAACATGATTCAAAAATTAAAAGACACAACACAAATTGGAACAAGTGGAAGGAAGCTTAAGGTAAACTCTAGGAAGGATAATGCCATTCCAAAAGAGCAACCATACTCAAAAGAATTATGAGTGCCATAAACCTTTCCACAAACACTTGGAGCAAAAGAAAAACAGCAAGAAAACTCAATTAAAATTCTAAAACAGAAACTTAAATTGCAAGAAATTAAAGAGCTCTTGAAATTAAAGTGCACACAACTCAACAATTAACAAGAATGAACCTAAGACTCATGATACCACATGATGTGATTCCAATAGCCACATAGAACAAGATTCTTGACACTTTGAGGAATCACCTTGAGCTGGAAAATGTAGAGGCACTTTCTTAGAAGTTGGATCATGGTTCTAAGATCAAGAACTCACCGATAACAAGTACCAAATCCCAAACTCATTTGGATGAACCAAATATTGTCAAATTGAATCAACAAAGGAATAGAAACTAGATTAACCGAACAGAATTAAGCTACTAAACAAAAGAACCGAACAGAATTAAAATCAAAACAGAATATAGGTGCTGAAAATAGAAAAACCGAAAGCTAGACAACTCAAAACACAAGGCAACATGAACAATTGAAGAAGAAGAAAGGAAGGAGAAGAGAATGCTCATGAAGATGGAAGATAGGTTGGATGATCACGCCACTAGAAGTATGGATGCTCCTAGATGAGTGTGGAAGCCGCCACTTGAGGAAACCATGGTCCTTCAAGATAAGACTAGAGTAGAAGCTCAAAGCTCTCCAAATGCTCACTCCAATTTTGAGTATAGTTTCTTTAGATAAATTCAAATCTGAATTTTACAAGGAAGGCACCTCTATTTATAGCCTAAGGTGCTGAAAAATGAAAGCTAAACAATTCAAAATTCCCTCCAAAAGCCATCTAGAACCGGCGCTAATTGCCTAAGCAAGGAAGGTGTGATCCCTTCCTTCACTTTGGCACCCCCTATTCTACTCCTACACCTATCTACTAATACACCCCCTAAAGGTCCTATTTAAAACCTAAAAGATGCTATAACAAAAGAGGTTTCTAAGGTTTCCCTCTAAGCACCTTCAACTAAAGACACTACAAAAAGAGAAAATAAATGTCCTCTAGCTCCCAAGGCTTTGAACATGCTTCTTGTAATCCTTTGAGGTGGACTTTGACCTCCATGGGCGTCCTCCATTTGTGCCTCCACCTCTTCTTGAGCTTGATGAGTGGCCTCCATGTTCTCTTGGGCTTGATCTCCATCAGCTATACTATCGCTCCACTCTTCTCTTCACTGCCTCAGCCTTTATTCTTGCCTCTTCCCTGGCTTCGTCCAGTAAGTCCAGATTTACTCGCCTCTCTTCATTGGATTCTTCAGCCACAAAATTCTGGTAACGTGGCGAGCTTTCATGGATCTCGACTGGGATCATCGCGTCTGACCCATACACTAGACTGAAAGGCGTCTCCATAGTGGAAGATTGGGGTGTGGTATGGTACGCCCACACAATCCTTGGCACTTCTTTTGCCCACACCCCTTTAGCTTTCTCTAATCTTCTCTTCAGCCCTCTTAGCAAAACTCTATTCGCTGACTCTACTTTCCCATTTGTCTAGGGGTGTTGAAATGATGCGAACACCTGCTTGATGCCTACCTCTGCGCACAGGTTTCCCAGCTGTTGGCTTGCAAACTGGGTGCCATTGTCGGACACCAGCCGCCGAGGCAGACCAAAGCGACACACAATGTTCTTCCAAACAAAGTGTTGCACCTTGTGCGCAGTAATCTGGGCCACGGGCTCCGCCTCTATCCACTTGGTGAAGTATTCAATGGCGACGATCAAGTACTTCATCTGTCTTATCGCCAGTGGGAACGGGCCTAAGATGTCGATCCCCCAAGTATGGAAGGGCCATGGACTATATATGGATCTCAACTCCTCTGGCGGCGCCTTGTGCCAATCAGCGTGCATCTGACACTGCTTGCAACGCTGAGCGTATCGCACGCAATCCTCTTTCACTGTTGGCCATTAGAAGCCGGCACGTATTACCTTAGAAGCTAAAGACCTTCCTCCCACGTGGCTCCCACAAATACCTTCGTGGAGTTCAGCCATTATCCTGGTGCACTCGTCGCCGCTTACGCATGTCAGGATAGGGTGCGTAAACCCGTGCCTGAACAATATCCCATCTACCAGGGTATACCTTGCAGCGATCCTCTTAATCTTCTTACCTTCTTCTGGTTTCGCTGGGAGATTCCCGTCCGCTAGGTATCGCCTGTATGGCATCATCCAGGTGTCTCCCTCGACCAAAGTACATACCTGCATGTGCTTTCCTTCTTCAGGTGCGTCCGCATATGTGCTGATGCGAGGTGCCTTCATCGTATCTTGAGTCAAAGAACGATGACTCCTCGGTCTCCCTCTCGCTATACAAATATGGAGCACGTCCACCCTGTAATCTTCCACGAATTTTCGCGGAGCTTTGAGCGTCTCTTGGATTACTGTCCCCTGTTTGCCCCCCTTGCCTGAGCTGGCCAGCTTGGCAAGCAGGTCTGCTCTGGCATCTGACACTTCAAACACCCAACTCACCTCCACCCATCGCCGCAGTCCCACTGGCTGTGGCTTCATCACCTGCTCCCGCCCCCCTTGATAAAGGGAAAAGGGTGTTGGAGGTCCTCTCCTATGACGAGGACTCTGACGGTGGGGTAGTCTTCAAGAGGAGAAAGGCTGCTAGGGTTCCTGATCCTGCCGGCAACTTGAACGTGGGTGAATCGCTTCGTAACACTTTCTGCCCTGCCTTCGCGACTGCGTCTCCTGAAGAATCACCTTCTGAACTCTCTCTCTCTCAGATGTCTTCAAAGTGTGACCTGCAAAATACACAGACGGCGCCTCTAGCGGCCGTTTGCACTCCGACGATCAAGTTAGTTCAACAGAACCACCAGAAACTGGAAACTTAGTAAAAATGTGTGTGTAAAACTTGCGCTCTGTTTTTTCTTGTCTATCTTTTCCTTCCTTCCCCCCTACTCTCACTCTGATTCTCCCTTTTATCTCTCTTTCCCTGCTTCTGGGCATAACAGAATTCTGTTATGCTTTTCTGGCATGTGTCAGAACCCTGTCGTGCTTTTCAGAGAAAGCGTACCTTCAGAATCAGCAATGGGGAGCGTGAGAGTCTGCGCATGTCTGCGCTTGTCTGTACCTTTAGCGGTACGGAGTGCTCTTTTGTCTGGACCGCACCCCTCTCAGATGGTGACACGTGGAGGCCTGCAACTCACATCTAACCACACACGTGTCACTTACTGGAAGGGCTCTAGCGCCTCTCTTTGTCTGCCTAAGCTACACCCTTGCGGAGTAACTTAGGATGCTTCTCTTATCTGGGCAAATTGCATACTCTTAGGAGAACGTCGGGTGTGGCTGGTCTAGGCGCACTCACCAAACGTTACTCTCTGCGTAGGCGACTTACCCTTCAGGATGACACGCACGTAATGGGTTGAGGGAATCACCAATCAGCGACTGGCTTACTAGTTCCCTCAGGCCACTCTCGTGCATGATTCCTTGAGGTGTGCCCATGCGAGGTCCATGCGTAACGCTCTCGCTGGGAACCTTAGTCCCAGTTTAACTGCGTGTAACACGAGACCCCGATGACAGTACACCCGATGACTGATCAGTGTTTATTCGCTACTCGCGCTCTGCCTCCAGGCGCGAGTCTGGGAACTGGTCTGCTGGTGGTCACTTGGCTACTGACCACCGATCACCATTTAGGGTGATCTGTCCCCCGACCTCTCTGCCGCCTGATCTGTCGGTGGTCACTTGGTTACTGACCACCGATCACCTCTCTTGGCGATCGTCCCCCTACCTCTCTGCCACCTGGTCCACGTGTCACCCTGCGAGTGGTCCACGTGGTTCTCTGATGCTGACGTCATCGACTACCGATGACCGATCGGATCAGTTCCCATCCTACCAGCAGCATCCCCATAGGGAGGGGAGTCCTTCAAGGACAATCCCCCTAGCGCCACCTCTCCCCAACCCGCAATAGTCCAAGAGGAAAAAGGCGAAGGGGCCGAGTCTGCTCCACCTCCACCACCAGCAGAGGTCTCTGCTGTTCCCGCCTCCGTTTCTGCTGCCCCCGATCTTATTGCCATTCCTCCTCCAATCATGCATCAGATGAGGGGCTTCAACGGAGGATTGATGCCAGAAGGCTCCAACAGGAGAGAAGGAATGCCCTTCTATTTGGGAGCCTTCTTGGCCGTGGCCCTTGATTGGCGCGCCCAATCTAGAAATGCCGCTTCAAACACACAAGCCCTCCAGGCCCTGAAAGAAGAAGTGGTCGCTCTGAAGGAGGAGAAGGAAGCTTTGGGACGCCAAAATGTGGTCTATCAAGCTTCTCTGAAGTTGGCCCAAAAGGCCAAAGAGGAGGCTGACAGGCAACTGGGCGAGGCAATGGAATTTCAGGCTAATTTCTACGTCCGGGAAGTGTCTCTCCAAGTTCAAATAACGGATCTCCAAGACATGGCTGAGGCCCCCGAAGAGCTTCAGAAGGACTTGGAGGATCAGTGCTATGGGAAGGCGGAAAGACTGGAGTGGATGGAGGAGGAAATGGCTACCCAGGCCAAGGCATTGGGCCTTCTCCAGGTTGACCATGACAAGCTGCAAACTGAGGTCAACAGGCTCTGAGTGGAGAACGAGGCTCTGTCGAAGCAGGTGGCCTCCGGGGACTCTACCATCGAGGCACTCATCGATGACATGGCCGGCACCTTCGAGGAGGGATTCAAGGAGGCTTTGGCCCAGGCCGCCTGCGAGAACCCGGGGATCAATGTTTCTAATTGCGATCCCACCCACCATGTCATCGATGGACGTGTCGTGCCCCTCGAATTGGATGACTGAAACGCCAACTTTCAGCCGCCACCTTTACCTTTTGTGCTTTATATTCGTTCTTGCCAACCTTTGATAAACTTGTAAATCTTTTGAACCATTTGCACTTGTATAACGCTTGCATACTTCTGAGGCGTTGAGCACTGTTTGGCAGATATTTTCACCTTCGTTCTTTATTTCTGTATACTTCAATTGCTTTACTTGTACTTTTACCTGTTTCTTTCGCTGTGTCGGGTGATCCCGCCTCACTTCTAACGTGCACCTCAAACCTGTTCAGCCTTCGTATCTATGAGGCCTCTGCCTCGTGAAGGCGCTAGCCACTCCACCCTTGCTGCAAACGCAAAAGTTGAGACCTGCTCTGGGTCCTAAACACTTGCGACAAGGTCGCGCTTCAGTGCCCACGCCCATGGAGAGGCCTGTCTAACCGCGCCGTATCGTCCATGGAGTGTCTCAAACACCAAGGCGATCTGTCCCTTGATTCTGGGTGCTTGGCGCCCACGCCTAAGGAGAGGCCTACTACAGCAGTTTCGTATCGTCCTCAGGGTGTCTAGAAACGCCAAGCACCGGGAAGGCTCGAAGCCCCCCATGGGGTCGCTCCCTCCATGGTCTTTCTCTCCCATGGGTATTGGGGAGCACCCCTGCCGGTGGCTCACTTAGCTTCTGGCGATCTCGTCTCCCTCCACAGTCTTTCCTACCTGTGGGTATCGGGGAGGCGACATCGTTACTTCTGGAGATCTCGTCTCCCTCCACAGTCTTTCCTTCCTGTGGGTATCGGGGAGGCGACGCCGCCGATGCCTTATACTGGCGACGCCTCCAGGGTCTTATATTGGCGACGCCTTCAGCGTCTTATACTGGCGATGCCTTCAGCGTCTTGGCGATGCCTGGTGCGATCAACCTGTTGACTTGACCTTGGCATTGACTTTGACTTCGACTCTGGTCGACGCCTGGGGGTAGCGGAAAGCTTAAGGTCTCGCCCGCGCTATCCACGTGGCATTTCCCGTATGGCTGATGGGATGTGCCCTCACTTGACTTGATCCTGACATTTTCTGAGCTTCTGACAAGATGCTCCCATTCTCGACGGCGCATCGTACCCTTGGGCATTCTGTCGACACGACGTTTTCTGAATGTTAACCAGTGACGCCAGGATCATCCTCCCATCCTCTGACACGTGGCTCGATCGCACGGTGCTCCCATTTGCGTCACTTGACGCTCCAACTGCAATATTTAGATCTTCGAAATCTTGTACCTGCGTCCATCATCTCTGTGTTTTCGCACCCTCCTTGCACCGCTACACAAAGAGTTCCTTCTGCGTTCTTTCTAGTTGGCGTTTTTACTCCCGCACTCCTAACGCGTTATTCTCCTTCGATCTCCCAGCTCTTTTGCTGATACTTTGCGCCGAAATGTCTTCCCATGCTCCTCCCCCTAGGGTTAACCCCAAGGACCTTTATGCTTGGGCCTCACGCGAGCTCCTCGACGAATGCTCCAGCTTACTCTCCACCAGGGCCGTAAGGGAACACATGGGGGATCCGTGCTCCTACGATTATCGTGCCTTCGCGAAGAGGCATGATGAGGATATCACCGTGCTCCCTTGCACCTTAGGGGAGCCGGTGTGCGGAGACGAACGGGCCAACGACGGGGTCCCCTTCTTCTACTTCTACCAGGTGGTCTTCAAAAGCATCGGCGTGCGCCTGCCCTTCTCCAGGTTTCAGAGGGAACTACTGACAGAGATTAACGCTGCTCCAGCCCAGTTGTACCCTAATAGCTGGGCTTTCGTCAAAGCCTTCGACATACTCTTTGGCTTTCTGGGGTGCGCACCCTCGGTTGACATCTTTCTTCACTTCTTTGAGGTGAAGAGGCAAAGGAACAACCTCTGGGTGATCCTCAGCAACGTTCCCGGAAGGGTTCTCCTAACTCCCTTCCAGAACTCCTTCACAGGGTGGAAGGGTAGATTTTTCAAAGTCTGCTGTTCCGATCTCGTGCCCTCCGCCCTGGATGGTTTTCCACTGTACTGGGTAAGGGAGACGAGAGCCTTGAAGTCCAAGCCCTTCAAGAGGCTACCCTTGAACGACCAGGTGGCATGCCGGATATTGCCTGAGGCGGGAGGCTTTGACGCTGCCGCTTTGATTAGCTTGGAGTACAACGCCGAAGCTTTGGAGAAGTATATATGTATGAGAGATTATCTTAGAAATTCCCGCTTTTCATCTTTACTAGGTCTTACGTGACCTGTCTTATGGTGTCTTCACCATGCTTATTTTCTTTGGTGCATGTTCGAAGATAAATCGGCAACAGAGGTCACAACTTACCCAGGCGCTGAGGGCTGAGAACGGAGCTTCGTCCTCCTCCCATCCAGACTCCGGAGGCCACTGAAAAGTGGTCTGTTTGCACTTTTCGTACGAGCATAGGGCATGTACCTGTTCGCCTCATTTGTCTTCATTCACCTTTATCTCAAACTCTACTTGTGTTCCGTCCGGTTGACCGAGACGTCTTCGTGCACGACCTCAACCGTCAGCTGGGGACTCCTTCCCGCTGGTTGCCCGTGGATTCCTGCAAAAAAGAGGACAAAGAGGCGCCCTAGCGGCCGTATGCACTCCGACGCTCAAGTCAGCCAGCAAGAAACACCAAAAAACTGTCCACCCACGTATCTGAGCACCGCGTGTGGCACTCTGAAGGTGGTAAAAGAATTGTGTATATGTGTGTGTGTTGTCTCCTTCAGGCAAAAATATTCTCCAGTCACTTGTACGTAACCTTAAAGCACGGGCAAGCAACCAAAGAGTTTCTCGTAAATTTGCCAAAGGTTCCAACCCTTTTTCTGACATTCCCAGCGCTATTTAAACTGCCCCCAGCATTTAAAGCGCCTTAAAGCGCCTTTAATCTCAAACGTAACGCACTCATTAAAGCGCTTAATTACGAAACGTAGCGCATTTAAGACGTTGAAACGCTCGGGAGCCATAATAGTACCTGAATGCTCGAAAGGGAAACTGTATTGAATATCTTTAATTACCTGGCACCTGGCTAGAGGGTGTTTCTATTCCGGCATGGTTGTCGTACACGTGGAGGGCCTCACGACGCCATGACCCCATCTGGGGGCGTTTCTGCCCATCTGGGGACGTCTCTACGTGTGAGTCCCCCTGCTTGGGAGTGCTACTGCGCTAGGGGTGACTTTTTGGGTGCGAACTCATGCCCCCAAGTATCTAGCCACTTACTTTGAGAGCGTATCTGCCTTCCTCTCGTACCCTGCACCCGCTTATCCCGGGGCGTGACCTTCCTCTTGGGTCGTATCTGTCCCGAAAGCGTCTCTGGGGTGGCAGGGGTATTTCACGAGTCAGGCTGCCCTACCTTGATGTTATCACTATGGCCTTGAAGCCACCTTTTCTTTCTCTTTATCACTTTCCCGAGATATCGAGACCTGAGGCTTTCCCACGGCGTCGCTCCCTCCATGGTCTTTCCTACCCATGGGTATCGGGGAACCACACCGTGGTTGCCTTGCTTTTACACTGTTTTGATCTGGCTACGCCCTGGTTGGGCGACGCCTCCACCCGGGCGACGCCTTGCCTTGGCGACGCCTCCACCCAGGCGACGCCTTGCCTTGGCAATGCCTTGTCCTGCCTTGGCGACGCTTCCTCTTGGCGTCTCTACAGCTGGGCGACACCTTGAGTTGACTTTGGCTTTCCAGTCGTTGACTTTGACCTTGACTTAGTCAACGCCCTGATACGGGACGGTACACAAGCCCCCCAGTCTTAAGCCGAAGACTTGTCTTCAGCGCAAAGACTGAAGCCTTGCCCCCGCCATCCACGTGCCTTCCTGATGACGTGTCATTCTCTGCTGACTCAGCAATTTTTCGAATTACTGACGCGACATTTTCTGAACCACAGGGGTATTCTTAATGACCGATTGGACATTCCCTGAAATGGGGATGATAACACCTTTTGGGCTACCCTTGATCGCGCGCCATGTGGCCCATCGCGTGGTCCTCCTTTAGAGACCTTTGCGTTTCCCCTGGGCAATCGACCCTCTGACGCGTGGCCCGATCCTGCGGCCCTTAGTTAGCGCCTCTTGAGTTGCGAAATGTAACGTTTAAGTTACTCCAAATCCCGCGCTCACCCTACTGTTACATTCATTCACTCTGCTACTTCGCACTGTTCATCGCCTCCAAAACCCTTTTTCCCTGCAATTGCGATTCTCCCCTTCCTGCGTTCTCCTACTGCCTCCATTCCAACAGCAAAGGTATGGTTTCGAGCACTCACAACTCTTCCCTTTCGTCGCATTATAGGAAACTGCCTGGGACTGTTGTTATTCTCGTATTTCTCTGGATATTGTTTGTATGCTTCGTTGTTCCTCTCGCTTCCCTTCCTTCTCTTGTGGGTAGGGCGCTCCTAGGGTTCTTCCATTTCCCCTTTTCTTCTCCCCAACCCCTTTTCTCTGAACCCTTCTTTCTCTTTTGATCTTCAGCATTGGCATTGATGGCGAAAACCAAGACCACCGCGCCTCCCCCGCTCCCAAAGTCTTATTATAAGGGCGAATATGACTGGGCTGGGACTGGGAATAGTCTTCGATACCGCCAAGCTCATCGCGAACGAATTCAATGCCCATGGGCTTTCTACATACTTCGGTATCTGTTCTTAGCGATTTATGATGCATTAGTTGCTATGGTTATCTGCATTACCATTTTTCACTGTACAATGTTACTTGCATTTCGCATCTCTTCCTGTATTGTGAATCCACATAACCGCTCTAGTGCTAATCCTTGTTGTTTGGCCTGTCTTGATGTAGGATTGGTGATGGGCACTTCCAAAAGAATAATGTTGGCGAAAGCACTGAAGGAGGCTCGTGCCGCCAAGGCAGGCGCCTCCTCCGGCCCTGCTGCCAATCCGGTTCTCCCACCGGCTCCATCACCGCCACCTCCCGTCACCGCTGAAGCTTCTTCTAGCCCATCTCCGGCGTCTCCACCTGGCTCCAAAGTGCTCCCGACTCCCAATTCTCCTCCGCCTATCGCCGCCGTTCCCCTAGCTGCGGCCTCATCACCGGCTCCAACCACTCTCGACAAAGGGAAAAGGGTTTTGGAGATTCTGTCAGATGATGAGGAATCAGAAGGCGTGGCACCCTTCAGGAGGAGAAAATCCGCGCGGGTTCCTCTTCTGGTAGAGACGCCGCCATCGGGAGGGAACCCTTCATGGACAACCCTCCAAGCGCAACCTCACTCCCTCCTATGATTCTTCAAGAGGAAAGGGGCGAAGGTGCCGAATCTTCCCCTCCTCTGCCGCCGCCAGAAACCACCGCTTCCCCGGCTCCCGACGCTGCCGCCCCTGACTTCATTGCCATTCCCCCTCCAATCATGCACCTGATGAGGGGTTTCAGTGGCGGGACTATGCCAGAAGGTACCGACAGGAGGGAAGGTATGCCTTTCTATTTGGGGGCCTTCTTGGCGGTGGCTCTTGAATGGCGCTCCCAGGCCAGAAACGCTGTCTTGCAAACTCAAACTCTCCAGGCCTTGGAAACGAAAGCAACCACCCTGGAGGAGGAGATGAAGGCCCTGGGACGCCAGAACGAGGCTTATTGTTCCTCTCTGAAACAAGCACAAGAGTCCAGGGCAGAAGCTGAGAGGAAACTGGCAGAGGCCTTGGAGCTCCAGGCTGACTTCTATGCTCGTGAAGTTGCTCTCCAAGTACAGGTAGTGGGTCTTCAGGGATTGGTCAAAGCAGACGCAGAAACTCAAAAGGACCTGAAGGACCGTTGCTGTGAACAAACTGCCAAGGTGGAACGGATGGAGGAGGAAATGGCCACGCAGGCCAAAGCTATGGACCTTCTCCGAGTTGACTACGACAAACTGCAGGTCGAGGTTAGCCGGCTTCGTGTGGAGAAAGAGGCTCTGGAGAAGCAGGTGGCCTCTGGAGACGCCGCCATTGAGGAACTGAAGAAGGAGAAAAAGTCCCTTATCCAGGAGATGGCGGGCACCTTCGAGGAGGGGTTCCAAGAGGCCCTGTCCCAGGCGTCCTGCGAGAATCCTGGCGTCAACCTTTCAAACTGCGACCCCACACACCACGTAGTCGACGGGAAGGTCGTGCCCATGGATTTGAACGACTGAACTGCTGCCCCTCATCCGCCACCCTCCTCTTCAAGCTTAACTCTTCATTCTTTACCTTCGCTTTTTAATTCTATCTTCCAAAACTTGTAATTCTTTGAACTATCCACACTCTTGTTACTGATTTGGGACATTCGCATGGTTGTCTCTATTTCTTTTTCACATGCGATTCCGCCTATGCGATCTCGTTCTCATCTTTTCCCTTCATACGCTTCAATTATTTTATCTGTGTTCCGCCCGTTTCTCACACTTCGTTGGGCGGTTTGGTATGATCGGGAAAGGTTGCGCGCCAACCCTCACGCCCATGGAGAGGCTCACTTAGTGAAGTCGTATCGTCCTCGGGACGTCTCTGATACCGAAAGGTCTTTTCCTTGATCTCAAACGCTCGGCGCCCACGCCTAAGGAGAGGCCTGCTAGAGCAGTGCCGTATCGTCCCGAGTGTCTAAAACGCCGAGTGCCGTGGGGGGGGTCTGTTCCCTCCATGGTCTTTCCTTCCCATAGGTATCGGGAACACCCTGCCAGTGACTCGCTGGCGCTCGGTGGTCTCGCCTCCCTCCCACAGTCTTTCCTACCTGTGGGTATCGGGGAGGCGACGCCTGTGACTAAC
>NW_027174147.1:0-74209 GCF_000499845.2 Phaseolus vulgaris | reverse complement strand
CCTAAGTGGACGGGACCGTTCAGGATAACCGAGGCGCTCAGGAACGGCGCCTACCGCTTCGAAACGTTGGAAGGAGGGGCGATTCCTCGCACCTGGAACGCCACACACCTGAAATTATATTATAGTTAAAGCTTTGTAAGTAAAAACAAACACGAAGAGTTTGCAAGCTTTCTGTTAAACAGTTTGAAGGGGGCACTCTTTTTTCCCTAAGGAGGGTTTTTAATGAGGCCACCCAATAAAGAAGAGTTTTCAAAGTTTGAAGTGTTTTAGATTGCATGCTTGTTGTTTTTTCGAAAGTTGTGAAGAAAGACCTTGTCGCTTATATGTGATTTAAGGCGAGTTTTGAAGTTATGTCGCATGCTTTCTAAAAAAAAAAAAAAAAAAGTTTCTAAGTCCCCATCGTTTTCGGCGATTAGCGGCATCAGTCAAAGTTTAAAGTCCTCATCGTCTTTCGGCGATCGGAGGCACCAGTTAAAAGACCTCAACGCCCTCGCGCGTCCTGAGGCGAGAAAGAGATAAAGACCTCCTCGCCGTCGAGCGAGTGCAGGAGAGAAAGAGTAAAAGTCCTCAGTGCTTCCAGAGGAGAGGAGATGTAGCCTCTGGGGCAATGTAGAGGCACCAGTAAAATTCCTCATTGCTTCCGGGGGAGAGAAGATGTAGCCCCTGGGCAATGTAGAGGCACGAGTTAAAGACCTTCTCGCCGATGAGCGAGTTCAGGCGAGTTAAAGATCTTCTCGCCGATGAGCGAGTTCAGGCGAGTTAAAGACCTTCTCGCCGTCGAGCGAGTTCAGGCAAGATAAAATCCTTCTCGTCTCGAACGAGTTCAGGTACGGTGTGTGGAGGGTGGAAGAAGTTTAAAGGATAGCTAAGGTAGGTTCGAAGAGAACACTTAGCTATCCAGCTCATTATCCCGAAAGTCAAGGAAATAGAGAAGGATCCGAAAGGCGCCTCTACCCCCAGATAAGGGAACAAGGGCGAAGCTATGAAGGCGAGAGGAAGCTGGTATCGCCAAGAATCTTTGGCAATCAGAAGAAATTCAAGCAATAGCAAAAGTTAAGGTCCGTTTTGATAAGGCAGGTCGGGTGAGCTATGTTTTAAACTGTTAATTGGGTGGAAGCTCGTTGTTTGGAAAGTGGTTCCGCGCTAAGGTTCATTATCTTAAAGGTTCACAAGTTGTTAGAAGACTATCATTCGAAATTCGGTAGTTTGAAGCAGTTATTGAACAGTCGCGCTCACAGAATTGCTAAGTCAATTTCGTTTGAAGCAATTTTACAAGAAGAAATAAGGGAGATTATATATAAAGAAGCAGGAAATGTCATAACACAGTGGCATCAGTTTAAATTACATGTACCAAAGGGGAAAAAATTATTACAAGTAAGTTGGGTAAGAGACAGATGAATAAGTGATGGAGGGAAGCAGCTAGTCTTCAGAGGGAACGATCTTTCCCATCCACCACTTCATTGTTTTAGCGACACCATGGAAAAGGTCCAGATCAGGGTACTGGCAGGCAAATTGCTCCAAGGGCGTCAAACCCAGCAGCGAGGATTTGGGCAGAGCTCAGCTCGAGTTCTTCAGTTTGCTTATTGAGCCCCTCGGTCTGTTGTTTTAGTTCTTCAGCTCTCTCACGAGCTTGAAGAAGGTCTTCAGTAATCCTCTTGTTTTCCGCCTGCACCTGGGCCAGCTCTGCGGCGATCCCTTCATTCTCCTTTTTGGCCTCAGCAAGTTTAGCCACGGTGTCATCTCTCTCTTTTTCAGTTTTCCCAAGAGGACCTCCCGATCTACGGACCTCTTCTCAAGGCTTTCTACCTTGGCGGATCTGCTTTGATCGACGCCGCCAGGTCAGCCACTTGAGACGATAGGGGACCAGTTTGCTCTCCAGCTCAATTTTCTCTTGAGCTAAGAGGTGCACCCTATGGCGTAGATCGGTGGCCTCCTTGCGCGCCACCCGCAGCTCGGTGCTCATAGCATCCTCCACTCGCGAATGGTCGATCTCCGCCAGCAATAAGGTTGCAGGACAACTTCTCCGTCTCGATCCTTATTAGGCGATTCTCCTCTTGGAGCACGGAGATGTCGTCCTGGAGTTTCTTGCTGGAACTCTCCACAGCTTTTGATATGATGGAGGGGAGATCCTCTGCCATCATTTTGAGTTTTGCTGAGAAGGGTTCCCACATCCCTTTGACCGCAAGGGGAAGGTTTGCTCGCGGAAGCGCTGGAGGAGCCTGGTGCTGGTTTCTCGCCACCACCTTCTTGAGTTGGTTGGTGAGTTGGAGCTTCTTGGCGTGGTGGTGACGAGGGGGACTCGGTGATGGTGATGGGTGAGTTGTGAGCACCTTCATCCCCACCTGCCGCAGCTTCGGCGATTGAGGCGGTTGAAGGAGGACCCCTCCAGCATACAAATGGCGTGGAGGCGCTCGGGGGGTTTCTCCATGAAGTTGGGCTCAGTAGCCTTAACCACGGGAAATGCAGCCGCCAAAGGAACTGCTTGAACCGGCGGTGTTGCAGTTTGGGGAGGGCGGTGTTGGAAGGGGAGCTGGTGGTGAGGACGGTGTTGATGTTGGAGGAGGAGGTGGAGCAGGTGGTGAAGAAGGCGCCACCCTTCTTCTTTTGGTGATGAGGCCATCTTCAGTTGCCTCATCGTTTTCTTCTTCATCCTCATGGACCACCTGAGGGGTTTTCCTCTTTGGCTTCCTGAGGATGAGTTTCTTGCGTTGTTGGGCGGGCCAAGGCTTTTGAAGGGGCTGGACCTTGAGGGGGCGATCTGCCCTGAGCGGCGGCGATCTCCACCACTGAGTTGGGCACAGTCTGGGAGCCCGACGCCAAACCCATGAGCTCGGGCGAGCGCCCTCAATTCAGCTAGTTTGCCTTTACCCAGCATGAGATCTGCACAATGAGAAAGTATACAGGTTAGCTCAAAGACGAATAAATACATGGGTAAATATGCAAATGAGACAAACAAGTGATGCAGAAAAAAAGGCCAAGTCTATTGCGCAACAGATAAGACACCCAGCAACAGATAACAGAGGTGCAGCACGAGGCAATAACTTAGATAAGCTCTAACCTATGCGAGCCTCGAGTTGGCCTTCGAAGAACTCGAAGGAGATGATCGCAGAGGTGAAGGTGATGTTGGCGTCTACCACGCTCTTCCAGAAGAGGCACAGGTCCTTGTCCAAAGCGCCCATGTTGTCGGGGCTCCTTGGCTTTCTGAAGCTTCCCTTGGAGTCTTTATTTCCCTTGTTTACCCAGTACAAGGGAAAGCCGTCAAGCAGCGAAGCGTCCTGGTCGTTTTGGCGCACTTGGATGAATTTTCCTTTCCAATCCTTGTAAGATTGTTGAAAGATAGAGAGGATCGACCTCCCAGCAATCCCGTTCAGACACCCAAAAGGCGATCTCCTGGATGCTTAGCTTCAAAAAGGAAGAGGAAAACGTCCACTGACGCTCGCAGTCCCAGGTGTGCGCATACGGTCTGGAACGCCCTTACAAACGCCCAGCCGTTGGGGTGAAGCTGGGCAGGGGCGATGTCGAGCTCAGTTAACAACTCTCGCTCGAAACGAGTAAAGGGAAGTCGGAGCTTCACCTTCTTGAAAAGCGTCGCGTAGAGGAAGCAGAACGACTCGCCGTTGCTCGCTTTGTCTTCAGCACAGATTGGCTCATCAGGATGGCAAGGCAGCACGGCCATTTTGCTGTCGTGCTCCTTGTGAAATGAAAGATCCGACTGGTCCCCTTTCCTTAGTCGGAGCACCGCCAACGCAGAGTTTATTGAAGAAGTTTCTTTCAGTAGAGCCGAGCTGGCCCAGGGGTAAAGCTTCTTATAGTCTGGAGTAGGATGGAGGCTCCTCCGGCGACCGGTGGAGTAGCCTGAGCCAGGTCGGGGCGAGAGGTTGCAGGCCTCTCAGCCTGGGAAGAGGGAGCACCAGGTGCTCGCGATGGGTTATGCGCTTGTGATGGAGGGTTTTGTGACGAAGGGGAGGATTCGCGGTTATCTTTGTACGAACCATTGCGGGAACTGCAAAGGAAAAAGTAAAAGAGAGGTGAGCGAAGGTTGCAGAGGTTGATCTGATTGTGAATGAAGGACGAAAACGAACAAACGAAAGTTCGTTGTGATGGAAGAAATGGAAGGCGAAACCCTAACTTGCGAAAAAGGGGAAGAAGAAGAAACAACCCACATTGTATGCACCAGACAGTTAATGGATGATGCGAATCGATTAAAATGCAGCAGAAATCAACAGAGGAAGTAAAAAGAGGTACCTTTCGATGATCGGTTAAACGCTGAAGGGAGTTAGGGATTGAGAGGGTTGAAGAGCGTTGTGGGTTGCAGATGAAACTCAGAGCGTTTGAGAAGGCAAAGAGGTGATGGAACAGTAGAAATGAAATGGGTTTAAGGGTTTTCAAACGGTTTTTTGGAAGCGTAAATGACAGCTAAAGATGACCGTTGATGAAGCCACGTGTCGAGCGATTGGAACGGTGTTTGGTGGAGCGTCAGGGAAGCAGAAAGTACGAGCGTTTAGAATTCTGTGCCAGGCCACGTAGATCGGTAGTGACGTGACTTCTTTAGTCTTTTCGCTGGACAAGTCTTCGCTTAAGACTGGGGGCTTGTGTACCGCCCTGGTAGTGGGAAGTGATGACGTGGCGTCGAGCTATTATATAGGCGTGTTGGACGGACACCTGGCTGGCAGAAGGGAAGGAAGTCGGGGGCTCGTAGTCGCCGGTTATTAAGTTGGCATGCTCCGATCTCCAGCATACCTAAACCGGCGGTCACCGGGTTGAAGATGAAGTCGCCAAATATGAACCCAGGCGACCAAGCAATTAGAGATCGCCGAAACAGGACATCGCCGAAGATGAAGGCAGATGGCCATTTCCCAGCTGGCCAGAGGATGAGGTCGGGAGACAGCTTACTGAACATACACGGTGGAAGCAGGTAGAGCAGATCATGAAGGCGGCCGGCGAGACCACAAGGAAGTGTATATGGAAGGCACCCGAGCTCGCCACTCAGAAGAGATCACGCTCCAGGGCAGCTTTGCGCTCCATGCGTAAGTAACTTAGCCAAAAGCCTGAAGAATAAGAAGTGGCGCCCAAGTCAAGGATGCTCCGGATGATGGCACGTGTACAGCTGGATGCGAGCCACGTGTCCAGATGTGTAACTGCCAGGAGAGAGAAAGTGCCCAGGTATATAAGAGTTTCCAACGAACTTTGAGGTACGCACGCGTTTAGATTACTTCTTTACAACTGCGAGAACGAGAGTACGCTGAGGGAGAACTTTGCACGGTTCCTTAGAGTTCTTGAGTTTTTCTCTTAGTAATTGGTGGTTCAGTCGCTGACTTGGGCGTCGGAGCGTGATCGGCCGCAGCGGCGCCGTTCTGTCTTTTGCAGGTTCTTGAGGTGAATCGCGGTGAAGGACGGAGCCAAACACGGCGCAGAAGTTGATCCAGATTTGACGAGGCAAGGCTCCAGCGTTTTGGTCAACAGGCAGGATCATAACCCCTGGGCAAGTTGAGGCACCAGAGAAAGTCCTCCTCGCCTTGAGCGAGTTCAGGCAAGAACAGATTGCAAGTCCTCAGTGCATCCAGGGGAAGAGGAGATGTAACCCCTGGGCAAGTTGAGGCACCAGAGAAAGTCCTCCTCGCCTTGAGCGAGTTCAGGCAAGAACAGTTTGAAAGTCCTCAGTCCATCCAGGGGAAGAGGAGATGTAACCCCTGGGCAAGTTGAGGCACCAGAGAAAGTGTTCCTCGCCTTGAACGTGTTCAGGCAAGAACAGATTACAAGACCTCTTTGCTAGGCAAGAACAGATTACAAGACCTCTTTGCTAGGCAAGAACAGATTACAAGACCTTTTTGCTTAAGCAAATTGAGGCAAGTTTGAAAGTCCTCAGTGCAGAACCAAGCCAGCAAAGTTTTAGGCGATAACCTAGAAATACACATGTCACTTAGCAGATCAGGCAAACGAGATTTCAGATACTAAGAATAACCCACGCCTACTGCTCAGTAAGTGATTTCGTGTCAAATGTTATTGCTATAGACTAACCGTTTGTTCAAGTTAAGTTGATTTCCAGAGAATTAAGCGTCAGTTTGTGCTAAGTTATTGGGTTGAGTGAAAACCAACCAAGTTATCAGGTGATCGCACAACAGATAAGTTAAAGCCACGTGGCTCGTCGAAAACGCAACCTCATAGTCTTTTCGTTGAACAACTCACAGCTTAAGACTGGGGGCTTGTGTACCGATCAGGTCATCGGGTGTGATGACATGGACAAGAGAAAGGCGGGTGGTCAAGAAGTCAAAGAGTCGACGTTTGTGGAAGTGGCGTTTTGCAGTATACATAATCGGTTGTCGGCAGGCTGTGGGACCCTCTGCACATAATAACGATCAAGTCAGAGGGGCACGTGGCAATGCCCACGTGCTCATTAAAGGTTTCAGGGAATGTTTGCCAAGGTACGCGTTGAGTAAGCTAAGATTCGTATATTTCGAGGAATGTTTTTATACGCTTTCAATGCGCTTTAATGCGCTTTAATGATGAGAAATGTATAAAAAGGGACCCTGGGAGCATTTGAAAAGGAGAGACTTTTAACCTAATTCTCAGAGTTGCACAGAGCACAAAACCCTAATTGTTCTTGGTGGCGCACCCACTGTGAGCACAAGGCAATTAGGGAAACACAGTTTAGCCCTTCAGTACAGTTTTCGACCACCCTCAGAGTATTCGTTCAAGGGTTCCGATACGGGGTGTGTCACCTCTGATGTTTCTCGCTAGCTGACTTGATCGTCGGAGTGCAAACGGCCGCGAGGGTGCCCCTTTGTTCACTTCTTTTCAGGTA
Organism: Phaseolus vulgaris; assembly: GCF_000499845.2. Classification (NCBI taxonomy): domain Eukaryota; kingdom Viridiplantae; phylum Streptophyta; class Magnoliopsida; order Fabales; family Fabaceae; genus Phaseolus; species Phaseolus vulgaris. The sequence continues at coordinate 67,407 of NW_027174147.1, read as the reverse complement.
CTCATAGACGGAGCAAAACGAAGGTGCCCTAGCTCGCGAGGACAAGCCACGCGCAAAGACGATTCCAGTCAACCGGCGGGAACAAAAGGTTTCAGTGAAAGTTTGCCAAGGTACGCGTTAATTCAGTTAAGATTTGAACGTTCCAAGGAATATTTTTATACGCTTTAACGCGCTTTAAACATGAGAGATGTATAAAGAGGGACCTTGGGGCGTTTGAAGGGGACCGAGTTTTAACCTAATTCTCGCAGTTTTACACAAAGCAAAAACCCTAGTTGTTTTCCCTGCGCACCCACAGTGTGCACAAGGCAATTTGGGCAACACAGTTTTAGTCACTCAGTTATTTCTGACCACCTTCAGAGCATTCGTTTACGGTGTTCCGATACGGAGGTGTGTCACCTTTCATCTTTCTCGCTAGCTAACTTGATCGTCGGAGTGCAAACGGCCGCGAGGGCGCCCCTTTGTTCACTTCTTTTCAGGTACTCACAGACGGAGCAAAATGAAGGTGCCCTAGCTCGCGAGGACAAGCCACGCGCAAAGACGATCCCGGTCAACCGGCGGGAACATTTGGCGCCCACCGTGGGGCCGATATAAAATATCAGTCCCACCACCCAAGTTTTTCAGTTCCAGTTCTCAAAACCCAGATAAGTTAAGAGGGTTTCCAAAAAGCCATGACCACAAGACCTGCACGCGCTAGAAGTGAAGAGATGACCATGCAATAACTCATGGGCATGATGCAAGGGCTGCAGGAAGAAATGGCAGCGTCGAAAGCGAAGCAAGAGCGCATGCAGGCGGATCTCGCAGCTGCTCAGGCGAGAAACGATGAGGTCCACCTTGCCAACGAGGAGTTACGCCGTGGATGGCGCGATGTAGACGAGCCTGAGGCTGCCTCCCCACCTAGAGAATTCACAACACCATTCTCACAAGCAATCCTAGAGTCAGCGATCCCCAACACGTTCACGGGGCCCAAGGTAACCTTCACTGGGATGGAAGATCCTGAGGCGGATCTCACTGCGTTCCACACACAGATGATGTTGGTTGGCGGTTCTGATGCCGTAAGGTGCAAGCTCTTTATGAGTACTCTGACTGGGATGGCTATGGATTGGTTCATCAGCCTCCCAGAGGGCCACATCACGTCTTTCGCACAGCTCTCACCACTATTCAGAGAGCAGTATTTAGCAAACAGGGCCCCAGCCCCAGTTTCGTACAACCTCATCGACGTGAAGCAATACCAAGGGGAAACTCTGAAAGAGTACATAAGCCGCTTTGGGGCATCAGGCTCGTATACATCGCGCCACCCACGGCGTAACTCCTCGTTGGCACGGTGGAGCTCATCGTTTCTCGCCTGAGAAGCTACGAGATCCTCCTCCATGCGCTCTTGCTCCGTTTTCGACGCTGTCATCGCTTCCTGCAGCCCTTGCATCATGCCCATGAGTTGTTGCATGGTCATCTCTTCACTCCTAACGCGTGCAGGTCTTGTGGTCATGGCTTTCTGGAAATCCTCTTAACTTATCTGGGTTTTGAGAACTGGAACTGAGAAACTTGTGTGGTGGGACTGATTTTATATCGGCCCCACGGTGGGCGCCAGATGTTCCCGCCGGTTAACCGGGATCGTCTTTGTGCGTGGCTTGTCCTCGCGAGCTAGGGCACCTTCGTTCTGCTCCGTCTGTGAGTACCTGAAAAGAAGTGAACAAAGGGGCGCCCTCGCGGCCGTTTGCACTCCGACAATCAAGTCAGCTAGCAAGAAACATCAAAGGGTGACACACCCCCGTATCGGAACACTTGAACGAATGCTCTGAGGGTGGTCGAAAACTGAGTAACTGAATAACTAGTACTGAAAGGCTAAAACTGTGTTGCTTAATTGCCTTGTGCTCACAGCTGGGTGCGCCGTCAAGAACAATTAGTGTTTGTGCTCTGTGTGACTATGAAAATTAGGTTAAAAGTCTCCTCTCTTTCAAACGACCCAAGGCCCCTTTTTATATACCTTCTGCATTTAAAGCGCGTTGAAGCGCATTGAAGGCGTATAAAAATGTGCCTTGGAATATACGAATCTTAACTTACTTAACGCGTACCTTGGCAAACTTTCCCTGAAACCTTTAATGAGCACGTGGGCATTGCCACGTGCCCCTCTGACTTGATCGTTATTCTGTGCAGAGCGTCCCACAGCGCCGCCACCCAACTTAGGTTTTTTCCATCGTGTGAGCCCTCTTCTCTGCGAAGTGCTTCTGTCACGTGGGTTGACTTTTTGGGTGCCAACTCATGCGCCGCAATCACTAGTCACTTGCCCTGGGGGTGTATCTACCTTTCTCTCGTATCATGCACGTGGTTCTCCCCTTGTGATGGACCTCTCATGGGTCGTATCTGTCCCAGGGTCTCCCAGCAGTGGCGTGGATACTTCACGCGTCAGGTTTACCCCCTTCTGGCACTAGAACTCATGGCCTTGAAGCCACCTTTCTCTTCTCCTTGCTACTGTTCTCAACTGTCGGGGCCCGATGTCTCTCTTGGGCGATGTCTTTCCTTAGGCGATGTCTTATTTTAGGCGACGTCTTACTTTATGCAATGTCTCCTCTAGGGCGATGTCGTACTTTAGGCGACGTCTTACTTTAGGCGACGTCTTTCTGGGCGATGTCTTACTTAGGCGACGTCTTACTTGGGTGATGTCTCCTCTCGGGCGATGCCTCGAGCGGTCGACCTGTTAACTTTTCCTTGGATCCCTTGAGGGGTCCCACCATGTGTTGACTTTGACTTCTGGTCAACGCCCGGGTACGGGACGGTACACAAGCCCCCCAGTCTTGAGCTGACACTTGTTTCAGCGAAAAGACTAAGGCCTCGCCCATTATCCACATGGCATTCTTGTCTTTACTAAACTCACACGCTTGAACTTCCTCGCCTGAACCCCCAACAGCTTCAACTGAGTTTACTGGGAAATCTGGCGATGTGCTTCTTGTGGCGATGACAGACCACCTGATCTTCCGTTATCTAACACGGCGATGACACCAACCTGGCGACAACCGATTATGTATACTGCAGAACGCCACTTCCACAAACGGCGACTCTTTGACTTCTTGACCACCCGCCTTTCTCTTGTCCATGTCATCACACCCGATGACCTGATCGGTACACAAGCCCCCCAGTCTTAAGCTGTGAGTTGTTCAACAAAAAGACTATGAGGTTGCGTTTTCGACGAGCCACGTGGCTTTAACTTATCTGTTGTGCGATCACCTGATAACTTGGTCGGTTTTCACTCAACCCAATTAACTTAGCACAAACTAACGCTTAATTCTCTGGAAAACAACTTAACTTGAACAAACGGTTAGTCTATAACAATAACATTTGACACGAAATCACTTACTGAGCAGTAGGCGTGGGTTATTCTTAGTATATGAAATCTCGTTTGCCTGATCTGCTAAGTGACATGTGTATTTCTAAGTTACCGCCTAATTCTTTGCTGGCCTGGTTCTGCACTGAGGACATTCAAACTTCCCTCAATTTATTTAAGCAAAGAGGTCTTGTAATATATTCTCGCCTGAACTAACTCGAGGGTGAGGAGGACTTTCTCTGCTGCCTCAACTTGCCCAGGGGTTACATCTCCTATTCCCCCGGATGCACACAGGACTTGCAATCTCCCCTTGATTTGCTTACGCAAAGAGGTCTTCTAATCTGTTCTTGCCTGAACTCACTCGAGGGTGAGGAGGACTTTATCTGGTGCCTCTACACTGCCCAGGGGTTACATCTCCTCTCCCGCCGGATGCACTGAGGACTTGCAATTTGTTCTTGCCTGAACTCACTCGAGGGTGAGGAGGACTTTATCTGGTGCCTCTACATTGCCCAGGGGTTACATCTCCTCTCCCGCCGGATGCACTGAGGACTTGCAATCTGTTCTTGACTGAACTCACTCGAGGGTGAGGAGGACATTATCTAGTGCCTCTACATTGCCCAGGGGTTACATCTCCTCTCCCGCCAGATGCACTGAGGACTTGCAATCTGTTCTTGCTTGAACTCACTCGAGGGTAAGGAGGACTTTATCTGGTGCCTCTACATTGCCCAGGGGTTACATCTCCTCTCCCGCCGGATGCACTGAGGACTTGCAATCTGTTCTTGACTGAACTCACTCGAGGGTGAGGAGGACATTATCTGGTGCCTCTACATTGCCCAGGGGTTACATCTCCTCTCCCGCCAGATGCACTAAGGACTTGCAATCTGTTCTTGCTTGAACTCACTCGAGGGTAAGGAGGACTTTATCTGGTGCCTCTACATTGCCCAGGGGTTACATCTCCTCTCCCGCCGGATGCACTGAGGACTTGCAATCTGTTCTTGCCTGAACTCACTCGAGGGTGAGGAGGACTTTATCTGGTGCCTCTACATTGCCCAGGGGTTACATCTGCGCTCCCGCCGGATGCACTGAGGACTTGCAATCTGTTCTTGCCTGAACTCACTCGAGGGTGAGGAGGACTTTTTCTGGTGCCTCTGCCCAGGGGTTACATCTCCTCTCCCGGCGGATGCACTGAGGACTTGCAATCTCTTCTTGCCTAAACTCAATCGAGGGTGAGGAGGACTTTATCTGGTGCCTCTACATTGCCCAGGGGTTACATCTCCTATCCTGCCAGATGCACTGAGGACTTGCAATCTGTTCTTGCCTGAACTCACTTGAGGGTGAGGAGGACTTTATCTGGTGCCTCTACATTGCCCAGGGGTTACATCTCCTCTCCCGCCGGATGCACTGAGGACTTGCAATCTGTTCTTGCCTTAACTCACTCGAGGGTCAGGAGCACTTTATCTAGTGCCTCTACATTGCCCAGGGGTTACATCTCCTCTGTCGCCGGATGCACTGAGGACTTGCAATCTGTTCTTGCTTGAACTCACTCGAGGGTAAGGAGGATTTTATCTGGTGCCTCTATATTGCCCAGGGGTTACAAATCCTCTCCCGCCGGATGCACTGAGGACTTGCAATCTGTTCTTACCCGAACTCACTCGAGGGTGAGGAGGACTTTATCTGGTGCCTCTACATTGCCCAGGGGTTACATCTCCTCTCCCGCCGAATGCACTGAGGACTTGCAATATCTTCTCGCCTACACTCGCTCACGGCGAGGAGGACTTTTTTAATCTCTTCTCGCCTACACTCGCTCAGGGCGAGGAGGACTTTTTAATCTCTTCTCGCCTACACTCGCTCACAGCGAGGAGGACTTTTTTAACCTCTTCTCGCCTACACTCGCTCACGGCGAGGAGGACTTTTTTAACCTCTTCTCGCCTACACTCGTTCACTGTGAGGAGGACTAAAAACTTCATACTTGTGCCTCCGATCACCAAATGGCGATGAGGACTTAAAACTTTATGCTTTAAAATTTTGTACTGAATGCATGTGATCTGAATTTGCCCTAAATAACACAAGGACGACAAAGTCTTTTCTTCGAAAACTTAAAACGATAAACATGCAGACTTAATAAACTTGGAAACTTTGATAAACTTCGAAACCTTCTTTATTGGGTGACCTCGTTAAAAAACCCTCCTTAGGGAAAAAGAGTGCCCCCTTGAAAAACTGTTTTAACTTAAACATCTCAAACTATTCAAGTTAATTGCTACTTACAATGCTTTAACTATAATAAAACTTGAGATGGGTGGCGTTCCAAGTGCGGGGAATCGCCCCTCCTTCCAGTGTTTCCAAACGGTAGGCGCCGTTCCCGAGTGCTTCGGTTATTCTAAACGGTTCTGTCAATTTGGGTGATGATCCTGCCGACAACTCGAGCGTGGAGGAATCGCTTCGCAGCTCTCTCCGCCCCGTCTACGCGACTGTGTTATTTGCAAAATCACCCTTAGAACCTTCTCTAGGATCTCCAAACGCGACCTGCAAAACACACAGACGGCGCCTCTAGCGGTCGTTTGCACTCCGACGATCAAGTTAGATCACAGAACCACCAATGAGAAAAACTAGTAGTGTGTGTGAAAACTCTTGCTCTCTCCCTCTTTTTTTTTTCTCCTCTCTCTGAATCTCACCCTGATTCTCTTTTATGCCTCTGCCTGTATCTGGGCCTAACAGAATTCTGTTATGCCCCTGTTATGCTTTTCTGCGACAACGTACCTCTAGAATCAGTAGAGTGTGAGTGTCTGCGCGTCTCTGCGCTTGGCTGCACTTGTTTGTACCTTTAGCGGTACGGAGTGCACCTTTATCTGGACCGCGCCCTTCTTAGATGATGACACGTGGAGGCATGCAACTCACATCTAACCATACACGTGGCACTACTTGAAGGGCTCTAGCGCTTCTCTTTGTGCGCCTAAGTTATTCCCTTGCGGAGTAACTTAGCATATTTCTTCCATCTGGGTAAATCGCATACTCTCAAGAGAACGCCAGGTGTGGCTGGTCTACGCACACTCACCAAGCGTTGCTCTCTGCGTAAACGGCTTACCCTTCACGGTGTCACGCACGTAATGGGTTGAGGGAATCACCAGTCACTGACCGGTTTACTAGCTCCCTCAGGCCACTCTCGTGCACGATTCCCTGAGATGTGCTCATGCGAGGTCCATGCGTAAAGCTCTCGCTGGGAACCTCAGTCCCAGTTTAACTGCGTGTAACACGAGACCCCGATGACTGATCAGTGCTCTATTGCTTCTCGCGTTCTGCCCCCAGGCGTTCATCTGGGAACTGGTCTGTTGGTGGCCACTTGGTTACTGACCACCGATCACCGTTCTGGGTGATCTGTCCCCTGACTTCTCTGCCGCCTGATCTGTCGGTGGTCACTTGGTTACTGACAACCGATCACGTTCACCCTGATCTATCTGTAACCTGGTCCACGTGTCACCCTGCGAGTGGTCCACGTGGTTATCTTCTGCTGACGTCATCGACTACCGATGACCGACCGGATCACAAGCCCCCTAGTCTCGAGCTGTGAACTCGTTCTCAGCGAAGAGAATGAGTGGTCGTGCCCTCGGTCCACGTGACATGTGGGCCACATCTCGTGCCACCTCACGTGCGGCCCCTTTAACGTTACAACTTCCTCCCTTAATCTTGCGACGCGTGGACGCATCAACGGCCAGCGTGGTGTGTCGCTAGCGCTTCCCTTTTTCAAATAGGCGCGCGCCTTCACTGTTTCTCCATCTTCTTCAATCAACTCTTAGACTTTCTGCGAACTCTCTCTCTGCGCTTCCATCCTTCTTCCCGCTTTTTACCTTCAAGACTCTTGCGATCATTCAAAGGTATGGTTTTTCTTCTTCCTTGGTCCACTTAGGTTATTCTTACCGATTGCATTCATCTTTCTCTTTATCATGCATTCATCTTCTTTGTTTTCACCGAACCATTCATCATTCCCTCTTCTTCCATTCATTCTGACTTTTCGTTTTTCCTCCATTGCAGCTATCTCGCGATGGCTCGCTTGAAACAAACCGCTCGTATTATTGCCTCGTCTTCTAGTGCACAGCCTTCCACAAGTGCGCCAACTCCACCACCACCCGTTGCAACCTCCTACCACGACAACGCCAGGGTCTACGACTGGGCCCCCCTGGCGCTGCTCGCCGAAACCTCCACCCTACTGCCCCAGGGCCACCTCACATCCCTGCTGAGCAACAACCCCGATGAGCCTTCTTGCGCCATCGACAGGGAAAACGATTTTAACATCCGAATCTGCATTCCTCCTCGAGGGATGCCCATCTGCGCGGACGATAGGGCCACCAATGGGGTGCCCTTCATCTTTGTCTACTCTGTCGTCTTCAAAAGGTTGAAGCTACGCCTGCCCTTCACCTTTTTCGAGAAGGAGCTGATGATGGAGTTGAACGTCGCACCCTGCCAACTCCATCCAAATGCCTGGGCTTTCATCCGGGCATTTGAAATTCTCTGCAATTACTTCGGGCATAACGCCTCCGTGGACGTGTTCCTCTACTTCTTCGAGGCGAAGAACCCCGGGGACAGGTCTTGGGTTAGCCTGAACGGGGTTGCCGGACGGGTGCTCTTGGGCCTGTATCAGCAATCCTTCAAAGATTGGAAAGGCAGGTTCTACATGATATCTGCCACCCCACAAAGTCCAACGTTGCTCGAGGGGTACCCCCTCTACTGGGTTCCTGCGGTTGAGTTCAAGAAACCCCGGGATCTCGAAGCCATGCCCCCCTACGAGCGCGAGCTATGTGGGCTGTTCCTGGGGGCCAAGTACAACTCTGCACTCCTCATCAAACATGAGTTCGATGTGTTGGCCCTGAAAAAATACATAGGTAGCTCTTCTTCTTCCACCTCTTAGGATACTCGCACATTCTCATGCATGCTTGCATACGTTTTGACTTACTTGCATAACTAGGCCATCTAACTTTTCTTTTTCCCTTCGATGTAGATACAATGTCAGGGAAGGATAGGAGGAAGGCTTTGCTGGAGCTTGCCAAACTCCGGGGGGCCAAAGGGACGGGCTCCTCTTCTTCCACCACCGACCCTATTGCAGCCCCTCTTCTCTCGGTCGCGCCAGCTGAAGGCCCCGAGCAAGGAAGGAAAAGAAGGAAGCTGGTGAAGGCCTTTCCTTCATCTGCTGCTGCTGCTGCTCCTGCTCCCTCAACAGAAGAGGAGAGTTCTGGCTCTCCTCTTGTACACCACAAGAGGAAACTACCAGCGGTTGAGGGGGCCTCATCTCTTCAACCTGGGGAGATTGAGGTGGTGGAGGTAGAGGAAGGTTCACCCCCTCCTCCCTCTACTCAACCTGCCCTAGTGGCCACGTGCCTTCCCTCTCCCTGTCAACAACCATCTCCAGCTCCTCGACCACCATCTTCCCCCCCAGCAGGCCAATCTCTTGGTCAATCTGCTCCTCCTGCTGGGGGCGCTTCTGCTCATCCGGGGGGTCTCCCACCACCACTGCCAACCTCCGCTGCTACTGCTGAATGTGGTGGGGCCAGCTCGCGACCAAGCGTCTCTGGGGCTAGCCACGAGAACTTCAGCCGGGTCATCACCTTGGTTCGACAGCTCATCTGCAACCGAGAGCTCGTCGAATGTAACGGAGATGAGGTGGATATGCACCTGGCTAGGCAGATGGTGCTTTCTTTGGAGTTTTCCACCCAGCACCGCAAACAAATAGCCCTGGAGAAGAGGGTAAAGGAGCTTGAGCATGACAAGGAGTCACTGCAAAGTGACTTCGAAGCTGTCCAAGGGTCCGTAGATCTGATGAGGGGCATGGTGGAAAAAGCTAGGAGAGAGTACCTAGCGCAGGTCCAAGAGACCATCAAGACTGAGATCTTGATGGGGCAAGCCGTCAATTCACTGGACTGCGAGGTGGTGCAACTGCGGGCCGAGACCTCCTCCCTACGCCAACTGAACTCTCGACTAGTGGGGGAGCTCGAGTCCACCAGGGAAGTGGCCGCTACTGGGGAGAAGAAACTTGAGGAGGTGGTGGAAAAACTGTCTGAAGCAAAGCGCCAATTGGAAGAAGCTGCCTCTTCCCTTGCTGCCCTTACCACCGAGAAAAATGCTGCGGAGGCCTCAAAGCAAAAACTAGAGGCTGAGAAAGCCGATCTGATGAATGTGGGTGCTGACGCCCTTACTGACGGATTCAAGCTGGCGCTCGAGCAGATCCGATGCGTTCTCCCAGATTTGGACCTCTCGCAATTCAGCATTTATCACGAAGTGGTAGATGGAAAGCTCACCCCTCCTCATTGAGCTCTTTCTTTTTTCTTTGTAATTTCACACTTCTGCATAATTTGTTGTACTTGAGCTTGTATAAACTTTGTCGCTTAATATATACTAGTTTCAGACGCATATCTTTTTCTCCGCGTTTTCTTAAGCTTTGTCTTTTCCTTTGCACACGACTAAATGTTAACCAGCTTAGGCCTAGCGCGATCTGCCTCCTTTGATCTTGGCCTCTACTTTGATCGCGACTAACAACTTCCTTAGCTGTGTCTTTAACAGTTCTTGTGCGCTGCTTTGTACCACTAGCCAATCACTGACGACTCATCAGTCATCGTTCTTCGGTCTTCACTTAGCTTCTCTGTCGCTCTAGCGCTAAGTGCATAGAGGACTTTGACATCGATCGCTCGAGGTGATGCCTTGTTTTGGGGAAAGAAAAGTGTTTCTCGCTAACCCCTCTTACCTTCCCCAAGGTCATCACCCTTTGGCGGATTGGGTCGTTCATTCCCTGCCTCACTCCTGGGGTGAGAAGGGTTTCAAACTAAGAGCCTTACTGGGCCAATATTGGTGTATGCCAAGTGGGTAAGGACATTTGTCAAAATCTTTCCTTTCCCTCTCTTGGTCTTACTAGCATCCCTGGCTTTTCAAACCCTAGTCGCCTGCACTCACACCTGGGGTGAGGAAGACTTAGATCAGTGCCACTACTCGCGCCTAGGGCGAGTAAGGCCTAACCGATCACCTGCACTTGCGCCTGGGGCAAGGAGGATTTTAACTTTAATACTTGCGCACACTTGATATGCTGGAAATCTTTTCATTGGGTGGCCTCGTCAAAAACCCTCCTTAGGGAAAAGAGTGCCCCCTTGTCTGTTCAACTGTTTCCACTATATACAGAGCATGTATCTTTAGCGCGAGAACGCAAATACTTTACAACTTAACTGAAGTAAAATTTTAAGTGGGTGGCGTTCCACGTTCTGGGGATTGCTCCTCCCTCCAGAGTTTCTAGCCGATAAGCTCCATTCTCCAACGTCTCAACCACTCTGTACGGGCCTGTCCACTTTGGAGACAACTTGTTCTCCATCTCATTCTGATGCGCCTTTCTCATCACCAGATCACCTTCCTGGAAGCGCCTGAGCCTCACCTTAGAGTTATGCCTCCGTTCTACTCTTCTCTTTACGGCTTCAGCACTGACTCTGGCTTCTTCTCGCACTTCGTCCAGTAGGTCGAGATTCACCTTTCGCTCTTCATTGGACTCTTCAGCAATGAAATTCAAGAATCTGGGGGAGCTCTCCTGTATCTCCACGGGAATCATGGCGTCTGTCCCGTAGACAAGCCTGAAGGGTGTCTCATGGGTGCTGGACTGTGGGGTGGTATGATAAGACCATACGATTCTGGGGACCTCCTCTGCCCAGCCTCCTTTAGCCTTGTCTAGTCTTCGCTTCAGCCCCCTGAGCAGTACTCGGTTGGCCGACTCCACCTGCCCATTGGTTTGTGGGTGTTCCACTGAAGCGAAAACCTGCTGTATCTTTAACTCCTCACACATCTTCCTCAGCCGATGACTCGTGAACTGGGTGCCATTGTCGGAGACGAACCTCTTGGGTATTCCGAAGCGACAGACGATGTTCTTCCAGACAAAGTGCTCGACTTTCTGTGCGGTGATGTGTCCGACTGGTTCTGCCTCCACCCACTTGGTGAAGTACTCGATGGCCACGATGAGAAACTTCATCTGCCTTATCGCCAGGGGGAAAGGTCCTAGGATGTCGATCCCCCATGTGTGAAATGGCCACGGGCTATGGATGGACCTCAACTCCTCAGGAGGTGCCTTGTGCCAGTCTGCGTGAAGTTGACACTGTTTGCAACGCTGAGCAAACCTCACGCAGTCTTCCTTCAGCTTTGGCCAGTAGTACCCCGCGCGGAGTATCCTACTTGCCAAAGCGCGACCACCTACATGGCTTCCGCACACCCCCTCGTGCAGCTCAGACATGAGTCTGGTGCATTGCTCGCCGTGCGCGCAGATCTGCACAGGGTGAGAAAATCCAAATCTAAAGAGGTTTCCATCAATTAGAGTAAACTTACTCGAGCTCCTCTTTATCCTTTTTGCCTCTGCCACGTCAAGTGGGAGTACACCATCTTCTAAGTACAACTGGTACGGTGTTATCCACGTGTCGGGTTCCTTCACCGCGCAGACCTCCATCGACTCATCGATCTTCGACGGTCGCGCTCTCACCCTCGGCGCTTTCAACGTTTCTTGAGTCAACGACCGATGACCGATCGTCAGACGCTCCATTGATTTGTACACATGAAGTACCTGGTTGTCTGACACGAACGCTCGCAGTACCTTCAAGGTCTCCTGAATGACGGTCCTCTGCTTCCTCCCCTTGTCTGAGCTGGCCAGCTTGGCAAGCAGGTCTGCTCTGGCATTTTGCTCTCTTGGCACGTGCACCAATTCAAACTCGGTGAAGGACGTCTTCAGGAGCTGTACATATTCCAGGTATGCTGCCATCTGGGGATCTTTTGACTGGAACTCCCCTGTAACCTGCCCGGTGACTAGCAAAGAGTCGCTTTTAGCCAGCAAGTTTCTTGCTCCCATTTCTTTTGCTAGCAACATTCCTGCGATCAGGGCTTCATACTCCGCCTGATTGTTGCTAGCCTTGAAGGCAAAGCGGAGGGACTGCTCGATCAGTACCCCGTTTGGGCCTTCCAAAATGACTCCGGCGCCGCTCCCCTGCTGATTAGAGGAGCCATCCACCGATAACACCCATCGGAAATCTAAACCTTCTGCAGGTGTCGCGATCGACGACAGCTCGACCACGAACACCTGCCCTTTGATCGGTCCTCGGGGCTCGTACTGAATGTCAAACTCTGACAATTCCACCGCCCACTTGACCATCCTTCCTGCTACGTCAGGTTTCTTCAGCACGTTTTGGATGGGCAGATCCGTCATTACCACCACTGTGAAGCTGTGGAAGTAATGCCTGAGTCTTCTTGCTGAAAATACCACCGCCAGGGCAGCCTTCTCGAGGGCCTGGTACCTTGCTTCAGGGCCTTGCAGCACTTTACTCACGAAGTACACAGGCCTCTGGGCCTGATCTTGCTCTTGTGCCAGGACTGAGCTGACTGCTCTCTCCGTCACAGCGAAGTATAGACGAAGAGGGATGCCTACCTGAGGTTTACGCAAGACTGGTGAGCTTGCCAGATACTCCTTCAGCTTGATGAAGGCCTCCTCGCACTCCTGTGTCCAAAGGAATCTGCTGTTGCGTTTAAGACACTGGAAGTACGGATGACCTTTCTCCCCTCCAGCGGACATAAACCGGGATAAGGCTGCCAAGCGACCGGTGAGTTGCTGCACCTCCTTCACCGTCGTCGGGCTCCTCATTGCCACGATCGCTGCGCACTTCTCTGGGTTAGCTTCGATTCCCCGCTCTGTTAAGAGGAAACCCAAGAACTTCCCAGCCTCCACGCCAAAAATACACTTCTCAGGGTTGAGCTTCAGCCTGTACTTGGCGAGGGTGGTGAATAGTTCCTCCAGATCGGCTGCATGGTGCTTCTTCTCTTGGGACGTGACCACCATGTCATCTACATATGCATGTACGTTCCTTCCCAGCATGGGCGAGAGCACCCTATCCACGAGTCGCTGGTAGGTAGCCCCCGCGTTCTTTAGTCCGAATGGCATGACCTTGTAGCAATAGCAAGACCGTTCAGTCATGAACGCGGTCTTGCATTCATCCATCGGGTGCATTTTGATCTGGTTGTATCCTGAGAACGCATCCAGGAAGCTGAGTAGCTTCCCCCCTGACGACGCGCTATCCACTAGAGCATCTATACTGGGTAAGGGGTAAGAGTCTTTGGGGCATGCCTTGTTGAGGTCAGTGAAGTCCACACACATCCTCCACTTGCCATTTGACTTCTGCACCAGCACCACGTTCGCTAGCCACTCTGGGTACTAGATCTCCCTGATGTGCCCTGCAGCAAGGAGCTTTTGCGCTTCGTCGTGGATAACCTTCCTCTTTTCCTCGTTGAATTTCCTTCGCCTCTGTCGCACAGGTCGAACCTTAGGATCCATCGACAGACGATGGCAAAGGAAATCGGGGTCGATTCCTGGCATGTCGGACGCTGACCATGCAAAGGCACCCATGTGCTTCTCGATAACACCGACAATCAGCTTTCGCTCTTCTTCAACGAGAGATCCTCCCAACTTGAACTTTTTCCCCCTTATGTCCACTTCAACCCATCCTTCAACTGGGTGGGGCCTTCTCTCACTGGCGATGACCGCCCTCGCGATCCCTGACTCGCGAGGAGTGATCGCGCCTTCCTCTTCTTCTTCAACCTGAGCTACCTGGGAGCCCCCCATCGTAGCGTTCTCCATCCTCCGAGCGCCATGCGTTCCCCTAACCACCGATCGCTCTTCGCGCACACCAGGTGGTGGTGTCGTGGTGACATGACATACGCTTCTCTTCTACTTTAGGCTGTTCTCATAACAGCGTCTAGCCTCAGCCTGATCCGACTTGATGGTTATTACGGTCCCCTCCATCGACGGCAGCTTCAGCTTCATGTGCCTCGTTGATGGTATTGCGCCCAACCTATTGAGTGTTGGCCTCCCCAACAAAATGTTGTACGCAGAAGGGGCGTTCACCACTAAGTACTTTATCCTTTCGGTGCGGGCTGTCGTTCCATCAGTGAACGTTGTCCTCAGCTCAATGTACCCCCACACCTCTACCTGATCCCCTGCAAAGCCGTAAAGACACCCGGTATACGGCCTTAGTTGATCAGGGGACAACTGCAATTTGTCAAACGTCGGCCAGAACATGACGTCTGCCGAGCTTCCTTGATCTACGAGCACTCTATGCACTCGTCTTCCTACCGTGATGAGGGAAATGACAACAGGGTCGTTATCGTGCGGGACAACGTCCCGTAGGTCAGCTTTCCTGAAGACAATATCTACTTCAGGGAAATGGCTCTCGTCTACCAAGTCTACCGCCATAACCGATCGAGCGTACCTCCTTCTTTGTGACGCGGTGCATCCTCCACCAGAGAAGCCTCCCGCGATTGTTTGCACTTCCCCGTGCACAGGGACTTCATGCTGCTGTTCTCCAGCCTAGGATCCCGACGCGCGATCACCCTGCGGCTCGCGCAGGTAATCTGCCAGGAATCCGGATTTCACCAACTCTGCCAGTTGGTGTCCCAACGCCAAACAGGAGTGGAGTGTGTGGCCAAAGGCCTGGTGAAACTCACACCACTCATTCTTCTTCCTACCCAGTACCTTATCTGTCTTCTCCGGTACTCGTAGTCTCGCTGCTACAGCAGGAAAGGCGATGAGATCCGCCAATCCCACCATGAAATTGTATCTTGGGGGTGCATTATTCTCCCTTGCACGCCCCCTGCCCTGGTCCTTGCTTGGTGGATAGGGACGAGGTTTTCCCTACACCTTCTTCCCCTCCTTGGCCTCATGCACCCTTGCTTGCTGCTGCGGCTTCCCTTGCCCTCCACGCGGTCTTGGTGGTGCAACACTTCCTCTTTTCTCAGAAACCTCTGTTTCTGCCACTATGTGCGCCACCGCGTGTCGTCGGATCTCTGCAAAGGTGCTGGGATGGCTCCTGATGAGAGACTCACTGAAGGGACCAGGCAGCACTCCCTTCTTAAACGCGTGCACCAGCATATCCTCATCCTTGCTGGGCAGTCTAACCACTTGTGCTCCAAAGCGGTTGAGGTAGTCCTTCAGCGACTCGCCTTGGTACTGTCGTACATTGAACAAATCGTATGACACCACTGCGGGTGCTTTGTTAACGATGTACTGCTCAGTGAAAAGCTTTGAAAACTGAGGGAAGGACATGATATGTCCTTCTGGTAGGCTCACGAACCATTCCATGGCGATTCCGCTTAGTGTGCTCATGAACATTTTGCAGTACACAGCGTCTGAGCCCCCAGACAACATCATCTGGGTGTGGAACGCCGTCAGATGCGCCTCCGGATCTTCTACCCCTGTGAACGACGCCTTCACTCCCACCAGGTTGGAAGGCACCATGGTTCCCATGACTTCAGGGGAGAATGGCATGGGAAACGCTCTTGGAGGCGACGGTGGCCTCGACAACCTTTCTTCAACCGCACGTTCCTTCTGTGTCTGCATCGTTCCTACTCTGCGACGCAGCCAGCTCCGTCTGCATCCTCTCTTGTTCAGCCCTTGACGCTGCGACGTTGTCCTGCAGCGTGCGCACCATCTCCAGGACCTGCGCCATTGTCACAGCTCCTTCGTCAGCAGATGGCGCAGGTGATGGTTGTCTGTTTCTGGGCATCTTTCCCAGCAAAGAACTTGGCAAAACTTTGGTAAGCTTCAAAAACTGTGGTGTATATGGGACCACGATTCACTCGAGCCCCACGGTGGGCGCCAAATGATCCTGCCGACAACTCGAGTGTGGAGGAATCGCTGCGCAGCTCTCTCCGCCCCGTCTACGCGACTGTGTTATTTGCAAAATCACCCTCAGAACCTTCTCTAGGATCTCCAAACGCGACCTGCAAAACACACAGACGGCGCCTCTAGCGGCCGTTTGCACTCCGACGATCAAGTTAGATCACAGAACCACCAATGAGAAAAACTAGTAGTGTGTGTGAAAACTCTTGCTCGTCTCTCTCTTTTTTTTCTCCTCTTTCTGAATCTCACCCTGATTCTCTTTTATGCCTCTGCCTGTATCTGGGCCTAACAGAATTCTGTTATGCCCCTTTGGCATGTGCCAGAACCCTGTTATGCTTTTTTGCGACAACGTACCTCCAGAATCAGTAGAGTGTGAGTGTCTGCGCGTGTCTGCGCTTGGCTGCGCTTGTCTGTACCTTTAGCGGTACGCACGTAATGGGTTGAGGGAATCACCAGTCACTGACCGGTTTACTAGCTCCCTCAGGCCACTCTCGTGCACGATTCCCTGAGATGTGCTCATGCGAGGTCCATGCGTAACGCTCTCGTTGGGAACCTCAGTCCCAGTTTAACTGCGTGTAACACGAGACCCCGATGACCATGCACCCGATGATTGATCAGTGCTCTATTGCTTCTCGCGTTCTGCCCCCAGGCGTTCATCTGGGAACTGGTCTGTTGGTGGCCACTTGGTTACTGACCACCGATCACCGTTCTGGGTGATCTGTCCCCTGACTTCTCTGCCGCCTGATCTGTCGGTGGTCACTTGGTTACTGACAACCGATCGCGTTCACCCTGATCTATCTGTCACCTGGTCCACGTGTCACCCTGCGAGTGGTCCACGTGGTTATCTTCTGCTGACGTCATCGACTACCGATGACCGACCGGATCAGGTGACAATTTGTTCTTCATCTCGTACTGGTGGGCCTTCCTCATCACCAGGTCGCCATCTCTGAATTGCCTTGGCCTTGTCCTAGAGTTGTACTTGCGTTCAACTCTTCTCTTTACTGCTTCAGCCTTCACCCTTGCTTCCTCCCTGACCTCATCCAGCAAATCTAAGTTCATTCTCCTTTCTGCATTCGAGTCTTCTGCCACGAAGTTCTGGAATCTCGGCGAGCTTTCCTGGATTTCAATTGGGATCATCGCATCGCACCCATACACCAAGATAAACGGGGTTTCGTGGATTCCCGATTGCTCAGTGGTATGATATGCCCATATTATGCGGGGAACTTCCTCAGCCCAAGACCCCTTGGCCTTCTCCAACCTCCTCTTCAAACCTCTCAGCAAAACCCGATTAGCTGACTCCACTTGCCCATTCGTTTGTGGGTGCTCCACAGAAGCGAACACCTGTTGTGTTCCAATATCCTCGCACAGCTTCTTCAACAGGTGACTTGCAAACTGAGTCCCATTATCTGATACCAAACGCTTGGGCACACCAAAACGACGCACAATATTCTTCCACACAAAACTCTGAATCTTGTGCGCGGTGATCTGGGCCACTGGTTCTGCTTTAATCCACTTCGTGAAGTACTCAATCGCCACAACCAAATACTTCATTTGCCTGATCGCCAATGGGAAGGGTCCCAGAATATCGATTCCCCACGTATGGAACGACCAGGGGCTGTAGATTGACTTCAGCTCTTCTGGGGGCGCCTTGTGCCAATCGGTGTGCTGCTGGCATTGCTTGCAACGCTGGGCATATCTCTTGCAATCTTCCCTCATTGTTGGCCAATAATAACCTGCACGGATAGTTCTCGTTGCCAAAGCTCGACCTCCAATGTGACTCCCACAAATCCCTTCATGGAGCTCGGCCATAATTCTCGTGCACTTCTCTCCATGCACACATACTAAAAGAGGGTGTGTAAACCCAAACTTGTACAACTCGCCATCGATGAGGGTGAACTTGTTAGAGTTCTTCTTTACCTTTCTAGCCAACGTCGGGTCCATTGGGAGTACACCATCGGCCATGTAGCGCTGGTATGGCGTTATCCATGTATCTGGCTCGTGGACAGTGCAAACTTGCGTCATCTTTGTCTCTCCCATTGGATGCACTCTAACTCTCGGTGTCCTCAAAGTCTCCTGAGTTAAAGATCTATGACCCCTCGCCGTCCCTTCCATTGACTTGCAAACTTGAAGAACCTGGTGGTCTGCTACGAATGCTCGAGGTGTCTTCAGGGTTTCTTGTATGACGGTCCTCTGCCAGCCCCCCTTTCCCGAACTGGCGAGCTTGGCTAGCAAGTTAGCTCGGGCGTTCTGCTCCCTTGGCACATGCACCACTTCGAACTAAACGAAAGACCTCCTCAACTCCTGCACATACTCCAGGTAAGCCGCCATCTGCGGATCTTTGGCCTGGAACCCGCCGGTTACCTGGCCCGTGACCAACAACGAATCACTCTTGGCTATCAGCACCTTTGCTCCCATCTCCTTTGCCAACAAGATACCAGCAATCAAAGCCTCATACTCCGCCTAATTATTGTTGGCTTTATAGGCAAACCTCAGAGATTGCTCTATCAACACGTCGTTGGGTCCTTCCAAAATAACCCCAGCCCCACTACCCAGTTAGTTAGAGGACCCATCCACCGAGAGCACCCAACGAAAACCATCTCCGGCGCTCTGCACTGTTTCAAAAGATAGCTCGACCACAAAGTCAGCGAAAGTTTGCCCCTTGATCGGTCCTCGGGGCTCATACTTGATGTCTGATGGAGATCAAGCTCAAGTGGACATGGAGGCCAATCAACAAGTTCAAGAAGAGGTGCAGGCGCAAGTAGAGGACGCCCATGGAGGTCAAAGCCCACCTCAAAGGCTTACATGAAGCATGTTCAAAGCTTTAGGAGCTAGGGACAATTATTTTCTCTTTTTGTAATTTCTTTGGTTGAAGGTGCTTAGAGGGAAACATTAGAAACCTCTATTGTTATAGCATCTTTTAGGCTTTAGTTAAGAGCTTTAGGAGGGGGGGTGCGTTAGTAGATAGGTGTAGGAGTAGAATAGGAGGTGCCAAAGTGAAGGAAGAGGTCACACCTTCCTCATGCATTGTTTTTGGCGCCAATTCAAGAAGCTTTTTAGGAGGGAGTTTTTGAATTTGTGTAGCTTGCATTTTAGCACCTTAGGCTATAAATAGAGGTGCTCTCTTTGTATTTTTCAGATTGTAATTGAGAGTAAAGAAACTATACTCAAATTTTGAGTGAGTATTGGAGAGCTTTCGAGCCTTCTTCTCTAGTCTTATCTTGATGGATCCATGGTGTCCTCAAGTGGCGGCAGCACACTAATCTTGGAGCAGCCATCCTCCAAGTGGCGTGATCAATCACCTACTCTTCCATCTCCATAAGTGTTCTATTCTCTAGCTTTGTTTCTTCTTCATTTCCATGTCTAGCGTAATTGTTCTTGCCCTTTTTTGGTTCGGCTATTTCCATTTTCCAGCAAGTTATTCTTCCTTTGTTTGATTTGGTTCGGTGTGTTTAATTTCCAGCACTTCTAATTCAGTTTGCTTATCTTTTGTTCCATTCTTTTCAGTTCAATTTGATCATAATTGGAACTTCCATATGAGTTTTGGATTTGGTGCTAGTTTTGGTGAGTTCTTGACTTAGAACATTGATCCAATTCTAAGAAAAGTGCCTAACTATTGTTCAACTCAAGTTCATTCCTAAGAAGATCAAGAATCTTTCTCTTCTATGCTATTGGAATCACATCATGTGGTATCAAGAGTTTAGGTGTGTTTTTGTTTAATTGTTGAGTTGTGTAGCACTTTATTTCAAGAGCTCTTTAATTTCTTGCAATTTAAGGTTCTGTTTTAGGCTTTATTTTGAGTTTCCTTGCTGTTTTTCTTTGTTACACCAAGTGTTTGTGAAAAGGTTTATGGCACTCATTCTTCATATGAGTTTGGCTGCTTTTTGGAACGGCATTCTCCTTCCATAAGTTGACTTTAAGGTTCCTTTCACTTCTTGTTATTTCTTGTGATATGTCTTTTAATTTTGTAATCATGTCAAGTTTTGTCTTAGTCATGTTATTCCATAATTGTCATTACTTCTACTAGTACTTTTATTGCTTTTGATTGTTTCTTGCTTTAGTGTCATATAATTTTCTGAGTTTGATATTGATCCTTTGTGCATTTTCTGTTTTAGTTTGAGTTCATGCTTGTATTCTAAACCTATACAAGTTGCTATACATCATTTTCCATTATGTCTTTGCTAGTTCATCATTCTGTTTTTCATTCCTATTAGGATTCCTCTGTTTCTGAAAAAGTGCTTACTGTTTTTCCTTATTGCAATTGATTTACTCACTGGAAAATTTCTGAAATTCTGGATTTGTGATATTCAAAGTGTTAGAAAAGATTAGAAAAAAGAATTATTCAAAAATTCAAAGTACTCAAAAATGATAAATAAAATACAAAAAGTGTACATTACTGCCAAAAAAATACGGTAATCCGGCAGCGATTTTGAAAAATTTATCTCAATTAATTGGCTTACTGTTTTTATGTGATTCCAGTTCCATTATTGAGTTAACATCTTGAAGTTTCTGTGGTTTAAATTTCATAATCCAGTTCGGTCTATATCATTCCAGTTAAATCAGTGAATATCAAGCACAGTTTGCAAAAAAAAAATTTTCCAGTAGCTAATTTTTGTTTTCTTCATCTACTATAGTGCTTTTCTTTAAGTATTCTTTTGTGTGCTTCCTTTCTCATTGAGTTCTTTATTTTATTGATTGTCTTTCATTCCTTACTCTTTGAGTCTGTCTTACATATAGTATTCCTTTTGCAATTACCTTTGCTTATACCTTTTCTTGTTTGTCTTTATTGTTTCATTGGTTTTGTGGTGGTTGCCTTTGAGATTGGTGTGCTTGCTTTGACATCTTTCATTTGAGGATTCCAAGACCTCAAGATCAGATTGGTGCAAGGACATTATTTCTTTGAGAGTGACCTCTTTTTTCTGCCTCAATTCACTTCGGCATTTTGCTTGAAACACTTACTGTTTTTTTTTTTTGCTCATTTTGTTTCTTAACTTGTTTGTTGTTTTTGTGTGTTTGCTGTTTTTAATTCCAAATGGCTGGATTTTCAAGTGCTGCATCCTACAAGCAGAATTCTCCTTCCAAAGCTTCAATCCTTGGTGAATTACATGAAGCAGAAAGAACCATTAGACGCTTGGAAGAGAAATTGCAAAAGATGGAGGTGCAACAAGCTAGACCATCTCCTTCAGTCCATGATGAGCATCATAGACCTTCAACAAGAGCCTCTTCAAATGATTTTGGCCGTGAAGATGAGCATAGGAGAAGGAGAACTCCACCCCAATTCCATGGACAAAGACATCATCATCAAGGGGAAAGACATCACTACGGCAATGGCTTCTATCATGATGCAAAGTCTAGGCCTCCTTCGGTCAAGCTTCCTTGTTTTAATGGCTCTAGTGATCCTAATGTATATTTAGATTGGGAGGCTAAGTGTGAACAAATATTTGAGATCCATGAGATCCAAGATGATCATAAGCTTAAGCTAGCCACCCTAGAGTTTAGTGATTATGCCATGAAATGGTGGCATGGAATTGTAAAGGGCATTATCTATCACAAGGGTCCTCCTGTGGACTTTTGGAACTCTTTAAAAGATCATATGCGCGCTAGGTTTGTGCCCCCACATTTTAGGAAAGACCTCATGTTGAGACTCCAACGGTTTCAACAAGGCACGCTAAATGTGGATGAATATTATAAGGAGCTAGAGACGCTTGTGCTTAAAATTGAATTAGAAGAAAGTGAGGAAGCTATGATTGCTAGGTTTGTGAGTGGTCTTAGGAAGGATATTCAAGACATTGTTGAGTTACAAGAGTATTCATCATTGGGCTCTTTAGTTCATCTTGCAATGAAGGTGGAAGCCCAACTTGCTAAGAAAAACTCTTTCAAAAATGCTTCCAATGATGGATACTACTCCAAGTCTTGGAGAAACAAAAATTCTTTTTCTAAACATCCTTCCAAAGATTCTTCTTTCAAACCCAAGGAAACTAAGACATCTACTTCTAGGCCTAAATCTCCAACTAGAACGTCTAATACTAAATGCTTTAAATGTATGGGATACAGTCATATAACTGCAAATTGTCCTTCTAAACGAAGTATGTACATGCATGAGGGCATTGTAGTTAGTGAGCATGATTCGGATTCTCCTAAGCATTCATTGCATTCTCATGCATCTAGTGAGGAAGAGAGCGAATGTCCACTTGAAGGGGATTTGTTAGTTGTGAGAAGACTTCTTGGACAAGTTTCACAACCTTTGCTCTTTGATAGTGGATGGGGGTAGTTGTGCAAATGTGGCTAGTACAAGAGTAGTAGATAAGCTTGGATTGCCTACTATCTCTCATACAAAGCCCTACAAATTACAATGGCTTAGTGAGGTAGGAGAAATAGTTGTTAATGTTCCGGCCGGTTGACCTGGGACGTCTTTGTGCGCAACCTCACCCGTCAGCTAGGGACTCCTTCCCACTGGTTACCTGTGGATTCCTGCAAAGAAGGACAAAAGGGCGCCCTAGCGACCGATTGCACTCCGACGCTCAAGTCAGCTAGCAAGAAACACCAAAAACTCAACACCTCCGTGTCGGAGCACCGTTAATGGCACTCTGAAGGTGGTAAACGAAACTGTGTATTGTGTATATTTTCTCCCTCTGGCAAATAACCTCTCTCTAGTCCCTTGTGCGTAGCCTCAAGACGCGAGTAAGCAACTAGAGTATACTCTGGGAAAATCTGCCAAAAGTTCCTACCCCGTTCCCAACATTCCAGGCGCTATTTAAACTACTCTAGCATTTAAAGCGTCTTCAAGCGCATTTAATTATGAAACGTTCAGCGCCTTTAAGACGTTTAAACCGCTTGGAGCATTTATAGTACCTTAAACGCTCGAAACGTAAACTTTATTAAATAGCTTTAATTACCTTGTACCTGACAAATTTACGTTTCTATTCTGACTTGGCTGCTATTACACGTGGAGGGCCTCACCGCACCGTGACCCCACTTGGGGGTATTTCCTCACGTGAGTCCTCCTGCCTGGGAGTGCATATGCGCAAGGGGTGACTTTTTGGGCGCCAACTCATGCCCCCAAACCTCTAGTCACTCACTTTGAGAGCGTATCTATCTTCCTCTCGCACCCTGCACCTGGCTACCCCTGGGCGTGACCCTTCTCACGAGTCGTGACTATCCCAAGGGCTTTTCTGGGGCGATATAGGCACTTCACGAGTCAGATTGCTCTCCACTGGCGCTATTACTATGGCTTTGAAGCCACCTTTCTCTTCTCTTTATTGCTACCCCAGGTTATTGGGGTTTGAGGCCTTCCCACGGCGTCACTCCCTCCATGGTCTTTCCTACCCATGGGTATCGGGGAGCCACACTGTGGTTGCCTTGCTCTTGTGACATTTTACCTTGACGACGCTCTACCTTGGCGACGCCTCCTAGGTGACGCCTTATCTTGGCGATGCTTCCTCTTGGCGGCGCCCCGCCTTGGCGATGCTTCCACTTGGCGTTGCCTCACCTAGGCGACACCTTATGTTGACTTTGACCCCGACATTGACTTTGACCTTGACTTTGTCAACGCCCGGATACGGGACGGTACAGTTAATAAACAAGTCCTCATCCATTTCTCAATTGGAAAATACAAAGATGAGGTATTATGTGATGTTGTGCCCATGGAAGCCATTCATGTTCTTTTGGGAAGGCCTTGGCAATTTGATAGAAAAGTTTTACATGATGGCTTTACCAACAAACTATCTTTTGAATTCCATGGTCACAAGGTTACTTTAAAATCTCTCTCTCCAAGAGAAGTCCATGAGGACCAAGTTATCATGAAGAAAAAGAGGGAGAGTGAAAAAGAAAAAAAAGATAAGAGTTCTAAGCCTACACTCCTTGTGTCTAGGCGTGAGATTGAAAGGGAAATAGTGGCTCATCATCCTCTTTTTTTAGCCATCCCTAGAACTCTTAAGGTAGAAGCACTTGTTGATAGTCCTCATTGCTTGGAAAATTTGGTAGAAGAGTTTCAAGATGTGTTTCAAGATCCTCCAAATGGACTTCCACCTTTGAGAGGGATTGAGCACCAAATTGATTTGATACCGGGCTCTTCTTTACCAAACCGTCCAGCATATAGGACAAATCCAAGTGAAACCAAGGAAATTCGCCAACAAGTTGATGCTTTGATAGAGAAAGGGTGGGTTCAAGATAGCATGAGTCCTTGTGCTATGCCTATCATCTTAGTGCCAAAAAAGGATGGCACATGGCGAATGTGTTCGGATTGTAGGGCCATCAATAACATCACGATTAAGTATAGGCATCCCATCCCTAGACTAGATGATTTGTTGGATGAATTACATGGTTCAAAAATCTTTTCAAAGATTGATCTTAAAAGCGGCTACAATCAAATCCGTATCAAACCGGGTGATGAATGGAAGACGGCTTTTAAGACCAACTTTGGTTTATATGAGTGGTTAGTTATGCCTTTTGGTCTAACTAATGCACCAAGTACCTTCATGTGCCTCATGCATCATGTTCTTAGACCATTCATTGGTAAGTTTGTTGTTGTTTACTTTGATGACATTCTCATTTATAGCTTATCTTTGGATGACCATAGGTTGCATGTTAGGCAAGTTTTAGAAACCCTTAGGAAGGAACATTTGTATGCTAATATTGCTAAATGTATGTTTGCTCTTGATCATATAGAATTCCTAGGGTTTGTTGTGAGTTGCAAAGGGGTCCATGTGGACAAAACAAAGGTGATGGCCATTCAAAATTGGCCTAGACCGAAATCTTAAATGAGGTCCGAAGTTTTCATGGACTTGCTTCTTTCTATAGAAGATTTGTCCCAAACTTTGGTACCATTGCCGCACCACTCAATGACATAGTGAAAAGGGATGTGGTCTTTCAATGGGGAGAAGCACAACAAAAAGCTTTTGAAACTTTGAAAGAAAAATTGACTAATGCTCCCATCTTGGCCCTTCCTAATTTCACTAAGACATTTGAGATTGAGTGTCATGCTTCTAGCATAGGTATTGGGGCTGTTCTCCTTCAAGAGGGCCACCCCATAGCCTATTTTAGTGAGAAATTGAAGGGAAGTCATCTCAATTATTCCACTTATGATAAAGAATTATATGCACTTGTTAGGTCTTTGTTCACTTGGCAACACTATCTTTTTCCCAAAGAGTTTGTGATACATAGTGATCATGAATCTCTTAAATATTTGAAAAGCCAAAACAAGCTTAACAAGAGGCATGCTAAGTGGGTGGAATTCATTGAGCAATTTCCATATGTGATCAAACACAAGCAAGGCAAAGTAAACATTGTGGCTGATGCTCTTTCTAGAAGATACACTTTCCTAAATCTTTTAAGCTCTCAATATCTTGGTTTTGATCACATTAAGGAACTTTATCATGATGACCTTGATTTTTCTCTCATCTATCAAGAGTGTCTTAAGGGAGGACACAAAGATTTTTTTATACAAGATGGCTTTCTTTTTAAAGGAAAACGTCTTTGTGTTCCTCAATGCTCTATTAGATTATCTCTTGTTAGAGAAGCTCATGAGGAGGGTTTAATGGGACATTTTGGGGTTGCTAAAACTTTGGATGTGTTGCATGAACATTTCTTTTGGCCTCATATGCATAAACATGTTCATAGTTTGTGTGATAAATGCATAGCTTGCCGCAAAGCTAAGTCTAAGATGCATCCCCATGGTCTATATACTCCTCTTCCTATCCCTTCCATGCCTTGGATAGATATATCTATGGATTTCATATTAGGCTTACCCAAGACATCAAAGGGAAAGGACTCCATTTTTGTGGTAGTGGATCGTTTTTCAAAGATGGCTCACTTTATTCCTTGCCACAAAGTGGATGATGCATGCCATATTGCAAACCTCTTCTTCCAAGAAGTGGTTCGCTTGCATGGGATTCCTAGATCTATAGTGTCCGATAGAGATCCCAAGTTCTTGAGTCACTTTTGGAAGACCTTGTGGGGCAAGCTTGGGACTAAACTTTTATTTTCTACCACTTGCCACCCACAAACTGATGGTCAAACTGAGGTGGTGAATAGAACTTTGGGACAACTATTGAGATGTTTTATTTCGGGGAATCCTAGAGTGTGGGAGAATTTACTACCCCATGTTGAGTTTGCATATAATCGTGTAGTAAATTCTACCACCTCACATTCTCCTTTTGAGGTTGTCTATGGGTTTAATCCCCTAACACCTCTTGATCTTCTTCCTATTCCCCTTCTTGGAGATGTCTTGTGCAAAGATGGGGATGAAAAGGCTTCTTTTGTGAAAACTTTGCATCAAAACATCAAGAAGAGAATTGAGAAGAAGGTTGGCAAGTATGCTGAACTTGCCAATAAAAGGAGAAAAGCATTGTTGTTTGATGAGGGTGATTGGGTTTGGCTTCACTTGAGAAAGGATAATTTTCCTACTCAAAGGAAGTCCAAACTAATGCCTCGAGGGGATGGACCTTTCCAAATCCTCAAGAGGATTAATGACAATGCTTATGAGTTAGATATGCCTGATACATTCTTAGGTAGTCATACTTTTAATGTCAGCGATCTAACTCCTTTTTCTGTAGGTCTGCAGAATTCGTGGTCGAATTCTCTCCAACTCGGGGAGTATGATGGAGATCAAGCTCAAGTGGACATGGAGGCCAATCAACAAGTTCAAGAAGAGGTGGAGGCGCAAGTAGAGAACGCCCATGGAGGTCAAACCCCACCTCAAAGGCTTACAAGAAGCATGTTCAAAGCTTTAGGAGCTAGGGGACAATTATTTTCTCTTTTTGTAATTTCTTTGGTTGAAGGTGCTTAGAGGGAAACATTAGAAACCTCTATTGTTATAGCATCTTTTAGGCTTTAGTTAGGAGCTTTAGGAGGGGGGGTGCGTTAGTAGATAGGTGTAGGAGTAGAATAGGAGGTGCCAAAGTGAAGGAAGAGGTCACACCTTCCTCATGCATTGTTTTTGGCGCCGATTCTAGAAGCTTTTTAGGAGGGAGTTTTTGAATTTGTGTAGCTTGCATTTCAGCACCTTAGGCTATAAATAGAGGTGCTCTCTTTGTATTTTTCAGATTGGAATTGAGAGTAAAGAAACTATACTCAAATTTTGAGTGAGCATTGGAGAGCTTTTGAGCCTTCTTCTCTAGTCTTATCTTGATGGATCCATGGTGTCCTGAAGTGGAGGCAGCACACTAATCTTGGAGCAGCCATCCTCCAAGTGACATGACCAATCACCTACTCTTCCATCTCCATAAGTGTTCTATTCTCTAGCTTTGTTTCCTCTTCATTTCCATGTCTAGCGTAATTGTTCTTGCCCTTTTTTGGTTCGGCTATTTCCATTTTCCAGCAAGTTATTCTTCCTTGGTTTGATTTGGTTCGGTGTGTTTAATTTCCAGCACTTCTAATTCAGTTTGCTTATCTTTTGTTCCATTCTTTTCGGTTCAATTTGATCATAATTGGAACTTCCTATGAGTTTTGGATTTGGTGCTAGTTTTGGTGAGTTCTTGACTTATAACTGTTCCGTCCGGTTGACCGGGACGTCTTCATGCGCGGCCTCAATCGTCAGCTAAGGACTCCTTCCCACTGAATGCCTGCAAATTTCCTGCAAAAAAGAGGACAAAGAGGCGCCCTAGCGGCCGTTTGCACTCCGACGCTCAAGTCAGCCAGCAAGAAACACCAAAAACTGTCCACCCACGTATCTGGGCACCGCGTGTGGCACTCTCAAGGGTGGTAAAAGAACTGTGTATATGTGTGTGTGTTGTCTCCTTCAGGCAAAAATATTCTCCAGTCACTTGTACGTAATCCTAAAGCACGGGCAAGCAACCAGAGAGTTTCTCGTAAATTTGCCAAAGGTTCCAACCCTTTTTCCGACATTCCCAGCGCTATTTAAACTGCCCCCCATCATTTAAAGCGCCTTAAAGCGCTTTTAAACTCAAACGTAACGCGCTCATTAAAGCGCTTAATTATGAAACGTAGCGCATTTAAAACGTTGAAACGCTTGGGAGCCATAATAGTACCTGAATGCCAAAAAGGGAAACTGTATTGAATATCTTTAATTACCTGGCACCTGACTAGAGGGTGTTTCTATTCCGGCATTGCTGTCCTACACGTGGAGGGCCTCATGACGCTTTGACCCCATCCGGGGGCGTTTCTGCCCATCTGGGGACGTTTCTACGTGTGGGTCCTCCTGCTTGGGAGTGCTACTGCGCTAGGGGTGGCTTTTTGGGTGCCAACTCATGCCCCCAAGTATCTAGCCACTTACTCTGAGAGCGTATCTGCCTTCCTCTCACACCCTGCACCCGGTTATCCTGGGCGTGACCTTCCTCTTGGGTCGTATCTGTCCCGAAGGCGTCTCTGGGGCGGCAGGGGTACTTCGCGAGTCAGGCTGCCCTTTACTGGTACTATCACTATGGCCTTGAAGCCACCTTTTCCTTCTCTTTATCACTTTCCCGAGATATCGGGACCTGAGGCTTTCCCACGGCGTCGCTCCCTCCATGGTCTTTCCTACCCATGGGTATCGGGGAACCACACCGTGATGGCCTTGCTTTTACACTGTTTAATCTGGCGACGCCCTCACCAGGGCGACGCCTTCACCTAGGCGACGCCTTCACCTAGGCGACGCCTTCACCTAGGCGACGCCTTCGCTTAGGCGACGCCTTGCCTTAGCGACGTCTTGTCCTGCCTTGGCGACGCTTTCTCTTGGCGTCTCTACATCTGGGCGACACCTCGAGTTGACCTTGACTTTCCTGTTGTTGACTTTGACCTTGACTTAGTCAACGCCCTGATACGGGACGGTACACAAGCCCCCCAGTCTTAAGCCGAAGACTTGTCTTCAGCGCAAAGACTAAAGCCTTGCCCCCGCCATCCACGTGCTTTCTTGATGACGTGTCATTCTCTGCTGACTCAGCAAATTTTCGAATTACTGACGCGACATTATCTGAACCACAGGGGTATTCTTAATGACCGATTGAACATTCCCTGCAATGGGGATGATTACACCTTTTGGGCTACCCTTTATCGCGCGCCACGTGGCCCATCGCGTGGCCCCCTTTAGAGACCTTTGCGCTTCCCCTGGGCAATCGACCTTCTGACACGTGGCTCGATCCTGCGGCCCTCAATTTGCGCCTCTTGGGTTACGAAATGTAACGTTTAAGTTACCCCAAACCCCGCGCTCACTCTACTGTTACATTCATTCACTCTGCAATTCCGCACTGTTCATCGCCTTCCAAACTCCTTTCTCTGCAATCGCGATTTTCTCCTTCTTGCGCTCTCCTACTGCCTCCAAAGGTACGGTTTTTCCCTCCTTGATGATTCTCTTTACTGTATGAACTGCCTGGGACTGTCCATATTACCGCATTCCTCTGGATGTTGCTTGTATGCGTCGTTATTCCTCTTTTTTCCCTTCGTTCTTTTGTGGGTAGGGCGCTCCTAGGGTTCTTCCATTTTCCCCTTTTCTTCTCTCCAAACCCCTTTTCTCTGAACCCTTTCTTTCTCTTTTGATCTTCAGCATTGGTGTTGATGGCAAAAACCAAGACCACCGCGCCTCCCCCGCTCCCCAAGTCTCATTATAAGGACGAATATGACTGGGCCCCCGACGAACTTCTGGACGAATGTTCTCTCCTGAACTCCGTCGAGGACGTGGAGGCCCACAGGGGGGACCCTGCCCTCTATAATTTCAATGCGTTCAACAAGAGTCATGACTCCCAAGTCCTGGTAAGCCGAGTGCGACCTGGGATACCCGTTTGCGCGGACTCACGGGATACTGGGGGATGTGCTTTCTTCTTCCTCTACCAGATGGTGTTGAAAAGGGTGGGCCTGCGTCTGCCCCTAACTCCCTTCGAAAAAGAGCTATTGACGGAGATAAACACTGCTCCCGCCCAACTCCATCCCAACAGTTGGGCTTTCGTGAGGGGTTTCCAAATTCTCTGCGGCTACTTAGGAGTTCCCTCCTCTGTGGACTTTTTCTTCACTTCTTCGAGGTAAAGAAACAAGGGAAAAGTCTCTGGATGAGCTTTTCTGGCATCGCCGGGCGCATCATCCTGACGCTCTTCCAGAATTCGTTCAAAGGCTGGAAGGGGAAATTTTTCAAGGTACGCGCGACCAAGCGCGATCCTACTATTCTAGAGGGCTTTCCCCTGTACTGGACAGACAAGCCCATAACTATGAAGCCCTTGGCTCTGGACGAACTTGCCCCGCCTGACCGGGATATATGCAAAGCCTTGGCAGGATTGGGAATAATCTTTGATACCGCCAAGCTCATCGCTAACGAATTCAATGCCCATGGGCTTTCTACATACTTCGGTATCTGTTCTTGGCGATTTATGATGCATTAGTTGCTATAGTTATCTGCATTACCGTTTTTCACTGCACAATGTTACTTGCATTTCGCATTTCTTCCTGTATTGTGAATCCACAGAACCGCTCCAGTGCTAATCCTTGTTGTTTGGCCTGTCTTGATGTAGGATCGGTGATGGGTACTTCCAAAAGAATAATGTTGGCGAAAGCACTGAAGGAGGCTCGTGCCGCCAAGGCAGGCGCCTCCTCCAGCCCTGCTGCCAATCCGATTCTCCCGCCGGCTCCGACACCGCCGCCTCCAGTCACTGCTGAAGGTGCTTCTAGCCCATCTCCGACGTCTCCACCTGGCTCTGACGTGCTTCCAACTCCCAACTCTCCTTCGCCTATCGCCGCTGTGCCCCTAGCTGCAGCCTCGTCACCGGCTCCAACCCCCCTTGACAAAGGAAAAAGGGTTTTGGAGATTCTGTCAGATGATGAGGAATCAGAAGGCGTGGCACCTTTCAAGAGGAGAAAATTCGCGCGGGTTCCTCTTTTGGTAGAGACGCCGCCGCAGGGAGGGAACCCCTTTATGGACAACCCTCCAAGCGCAACCTCACTCCCTCCTATGATTCTCCAAGAGGAAAGGGGCGAAGGTGCTGAATCTGCGCCGCCTCTGCCGCCGCCAGAAACCACTGCTTCCCCGGCTCCCGATGCTGCCGCCCCCGACTTCATTGCCATCCCCCCTCCAATCATGCATCTGATGAGGGGTTTCAGTGGCGGGACTATGCCGGAAGGTACCGACAGGAGGGAAGGTATGCCTTTCTATTTGGGGGCCTTCTTGGCGGTGGCTCTTGAATGGCGCTCCCAGGCCAGAAACGCTGTCTTGCAAACCCAAACCCTCCAGGCCTTGGAAACGAAAGCAACCACCCTGGAGGAGGAGATGAAGGCCCTGGGACGCCAGAACGAGGCTTATTGTTCCTCTCTGAAACAAGCACAAGAGTCCAGGGCAGAAGCTGAGAGGAAATTGGCAGAGGCCTTGGAGCTCCAGGCTGACTTCTAGGCTCGTGAAGTTGCTCTCCAAGTACAGGTAGCGGGTCTTCAGGAATTGGTCAAAGCAGACGCGGAAACCCAAAAGGACCTGAAGGACCGCTGCTGTGAACAAACTGCCAAGGTGGAACGGATGGAGGGGGAAATGGCCACGCAGGCCAAAGCTATGGACCTTCTCCGAGTTGACTACGACGATCTGCAGGTCGAGGTTAGCTGGCTACGTGTGGAGAAAGAGGCTCTGGAGAACAGGTGGCTTCCGGAGACGCCGCCATTGAGGAGCTGAAGAAGGAGAAAAAGTCCCTTATCCAGGAGATGGCGGGCACCTTCGAGGAGGGGTTCGAAGAAGCCCTGTCCCAGGCGTCCTGCGAGAATCCCGGCGTCAACCTTTCAAACTGCGACCCCACACACCACGTAGTCGACGGGAAGGTCGTGCCCATGGATTTGAACGACTGAACTGCTGCCCCTCATCCGCCACCTTCCTCTTCAAGCTTAACTCTTCATTCTTTACCTTCGCTTTTAATTTCATCTGCCAAAAACTTGTAATTCTTTGAACTATCCACACTCTTGTTATTGATTCGGGACACTCGCATGGTTGTCCTTATTTCTTTTTCACATACGACTCCGCCTATGCGATCTCGTTCTCATCTTTTCCCTTCATACGCTTTACTTATTTTATCTGTATCCTGCCCGTTTCTCACACTTCGTTGGGCGGTTTGGTATGATGGGGTAAGGTCGCTCGCCAACCCTTACGCCCATGGAGAGGCTCACTAAGTGCGCCGTATCGTCCACGGGACGACTCTGATACCGAAAGGCTCTTTCTTTGATCTTTTACACCCGGCGCCCACGCCTAAGGAGAGGCCTGCCAAAGCAGCACCGTATCGTCCCCGGGTGTCTAAAACGCTGAGTGCTGTGGGGTTTTTGTTCCCTCCATGGTCTTTCCTGCCCATAGGTATCGGGGAACACCCTGCCAGTGACTCGCTGGCGTTTGACGGTCTCGTCTCCCTCCACAGTCTTTCCTTCCTGTGGGTATCGGGGAGGCGACGCCTGCAACTAACTTTGCCTTTCTCTGATTTCTTCTCCCTCCTCAGTCTTTCCTACCTGTGGGTATCGGGGAGGTAACGCCAGTCGGTATTTGGGTTGGCGACGCCCGCGACTTCTCGTCTGTCGTCGCCCTTTACGTCTTTCCTGGCAACGCCTCGGGCGTTACCTTTACTTGACATTGACTTTAATTCTTGCCTTGGTCAACGCCTGATAACAGCGAAGAGCCCAAGGCTTTGCCTGTGCCATCCACGTGGCGCTCCTTGTACAGCTGATGGGACCTTCTGTCATTCGACTTGATCCACGTGGCGCTGCTTAAATGGTCGGTGGGGTATCTAGTCATTTCATTTTCTGACTCCTGCTGTACCCCTGGCTCATTTTCGACGGCGCATCGTACCACTGGATATTCTGCTGATACGACGTTTTCTGATTTAAACCAGTGGTGCAGCGTCATCCTTTCACCTTTGCACGTGTATCAATCGCACGGTGCATCCGTTCGCGTCGTTTGGCGCTCTAGCGCTTTATTTAACTCTTCAAACTCTGGAACTATCTTCACCATTTTCTCACTCTTCATAACCTACTTGCGTTCTTTCTTCTTGCACCCTTTCTTCTCTGTCGAAGGGCTGTTCTAACTGCTCCCCTCGCTCAACTCTCGCATTTCCAGCCATCTTGATCTTGTTAAAGAATGTCTTCTCACGATGCTTCCTCCAGGGTCCGTCCCAAAGACTTGTACCCTTGGGCCTCGAGTGAACTTCTTGATGAGTGTTCATGTTGCTCTCCACTAGGGCCGTACGGGAACACAAAGGGGAGTTGTGTTCTTACGACCATCGGGCCTTCGCGAGGAGGCACGATGACGACATCGCTGTGCTCCCTTGCACTCTGGGGGAGCCAGTGTGTGGAGACGGACGAGCGAACGACGGGGTCCCTTTCTTTTACTTTTACCAGGTGGTGTTCAAGACCATCGGGGTGCGCTTACCCTTCTCCCGATTCGAGAAGGAACTGCTGACGGAGATCAGCGTGGCTCCAGCCCAGTTATATCCCAACAGCTGGGCCTTTGTCAAAGCCTTCGATGTCCTCTTTGGGTTTCTGGGTTGTGCACCTCGGTTGACCTCTTTCTTCACTATTTTGAGGTGAAGAGACAGAGACACAACCTCTGGGTAACTCTCAGCAATGTTCCCGGAAGAGTTCTCTTCACACCCTTCCAAAGCTCGTTCACGGGGTGGAAAGGCCGGTTCTTCAAGATCTGCTGTACTGATCTTGTTCCCGACGCCCTTGATGGGTTTCCGCTGTACTGGGTGAGAGAGGAAAAGGCCCTCAAAGCCAAACCCCTCAAGAATCTGGCTCCAAGTGATCAAATAGCTTGCCGGATTCTTGCTGAGGCGGGAGGTTTTGACTCCGCTACGGTGATCAGCTTGGAGTTCAATGCTAGGACTCTTGAGAAGTACATAAGTAAGAAGCACTGCCTTAGGAAACTTCGGCCTTCGTTACTTTCTAACTGTGCCTGTCTTTCTTCATGGTGTCTCTAACACATCTTTTCCCCTTGTGCAGGTTCGAAAATAAGCCAAGAAAAGAGAACACGACTTACTCGAGCGCTGCAGGCTGGGAAAGGGGCTTCGCCTTCTCCAGTGATGACTCTGATGACGCTGAGAAGTGGCCTGTTTGTGTTTTTGCATTTTGTACTGAACATTGCTTGTAACAACAATTTTTCAATATCATAATTCTTTACAACGCCACTTTACTTTTCATATGCCTCATATACCGCGCAACTTCCTTTCGTCTCGTTCTGCCAACGATGCATGCTTTTACTTGGGCGACGCCTTCTTTCTGGGCGACGCCAAGACCCAAGCGACGCCTTCTTCGCTGGCGACGCCATGGCCTGGGCGGCGCATCACATTACTTCTAACAAGGAAAATAATGGCTGAAAACCAAAGCACTTCTTTTTCTCAACTGGTTTTTCCATTTATTAGGGTGACCTCATTAAAAAACCCCCGAAAGGGAAAAAGAGCGTCCCCTTCAACTAAACTGTTACATGTTGCTTACATAGATCAACTAAAATAAAATTTTAAGTTGGCTGCATTCCAACTGCGCGGGATAGGGCCTCCATCTAAAGTCTCCAGGTTGTACGAACCGTTGCCCTTGGCCTTAGTAACTCTGAAGGGCCCGGTCCACTTGGGAGACAGCTTATTCTCCAGCTCGTAAGGGTGAGCTTTCCTCATCACCAGGTCGCCCACCTGAAACTGTCGTGGCTTTACTTTAGAGCTATATTGCCGCTCCACTCTTCTCTTCATCGCTTCAGCTTTTATTCTAGCTTCTTCCCTGGCCTCTTCTAGCAGATCCAGGTTTACCCGCCTCTCCTCATTAGATTCCTCCACCACAAAGTTTTGAAAACGCGGTGAGCTTTCGTGTATTTCTACTGGAATCATCGCGTCCGACCCGTACACCAAACTGAAAGGCGTCTCCATAGTAGAGGATTGGGGCGTGGTGTGGTATGCCCATACAATCCTTGGCACCTCTTCCGCCCACGCCCCTTTGGCCTTCTCTAACCTTCTTTTTAACCCCCTCAGCAGAACTCTGTTTGCTGACTCTACTTGGCCATTGGTCTGGGGGTGTTCAACCGACGCGAACACTTGCTTGATTCCCACTTCAGCACACAGATTTCTCAACTGCTGACTGGCGAACTGGGTCCCGTTGTCAGATATCAGGCGCCTGGGTACGCCAAAGCGACACACGATGTTTCTCCACACAAAATGCTGTACCTTATGCGCAGTGATTTGTGCCACGGGCTCTGCCTCTATCCACTTAGTGAAGTATTCTATGGCGACGATCAGATACTTCATCTGCCTGATTGCTAGTGGGAAAGGGCCCAGGATGTCAATTCCCCACGTGTGGAAAGGCCACGGGCTGTATATGGACCGCAACTCTT
Organism: Phaseolus vulgaris; assembly: GCF_000499845.2. Classification (NCBI taxonomy): domain Eukaryota; kingdom Viridiplantae; phylum Streptophyta; class Magnoliopsida; order Fabales; family Fabaceae; genus Phaseolus; species Phaseolus vulgaris. Next base: position 32,175 of record NW_027174147.1, on the reverse strand, counting down.
CAGGCGGCGCCTTGTGCCAGTCGGCGTGCTTTTGGCATTGCCTACACCCGCGTATATACTGATGCGGGGCGCCCTCTGCGTATCTTGGGTTAATGAGGAATGACTTCTCGGCCTTCCCCTTGATGCATAAATCTGGAGGACATCCACCCTGTTGTCTTCCACGAATCGACGCGGAGCTTTGAGGGTCTCCTGGATCACTGTCCTCTGTCTACCCCCCTTGCCTGAGCTGGCCAGCTTTGCGAGCAGGTCAGCTCTGGCATTCTGCTCCCTCGGGACGTGTATCAACTCAAGAGCGTTGAACGCCCCTCTCAACAACTGGACGTATTTGAGATACGCCGCCATCTGTGGGTCCTTCGCCTGGAACCCACCCGACACCTGCCCCGTGACCAACTGGGAGTCGCTCTTCACCAGGAGGTTCTGTGCGCCCATCTCCTTGGCCAAGAGCATTCCTGCAATCAAGGCTTCATATTCTGCTTGGTTGTTACTTGCCTTGAAGGCAAAACGCAAGGCCTGCTCGATCAGTATGCCGTCGGGTCCTTCCAGCACTATTCCCGCACCACTCCCTTGCTGGTTTGAGGAACCATCAACCGAGAGCAGCCACTGTGAACCCGCTTCCACTTCTTGCTCACCTCCGGGCGAAAGTTCTGCTACAAAATCCGCGTACACCTGCCCTTTAATGGATCCTCTAGGTTCGTACTGTATGTCGAATTCCGACAGTTCCACAGCCCAGCGTACCATTCTTCCTGCCACATCGTGCTTCTGCAGCACCTTCTGTATGGGGAGGTTGGTCATTACCACCACCGTGAAACTGTGAAAGTAATGACGGAGCCTCCTAGCCGAGAACACTACCGCCAGCGCCGCCTTCTCCAGCGCCTGGTACCTTGTCTCGGCTCCCTGTAAGGCTTTGCTTACAAAGTAGATGGGCTTCTGACTCTGGTCCTGCTCTTGTACCAACACAGAACTGATGGCCCTATCTGTTACAGTAAAATACAAACGGAGGGGCACGCCCGTTACCGGTTTGCAGAGAACCGGAGGCGTCGCCAGGTACTCCTTCAGTTTAACGAAAGCCGCTTCGCATTCCTCAGTCCATGCAAAGCGACTGTTTCTCTTGAGGCACTGGAAGTACGGGTGCCCCTTTTCTCCTCCGGCGGAAACAAACCTCGAGAGCGCCGCCATCCGCCCTGTCAACTGTTGAACCTCCTTTACCGATGTCGGACTCCGCATGGGAATAATAGCCGCACATTTGTCGGGGTTCGCCTCTATCCCCCTCTCGGTGAGCAGAAAACCCAAGAATTTACCGGCCTCTACCCCAAAAACACACTTCTCGGGGTTCAACTTGAGGCGGTATTTGGATATTGTGTTGAACAATTCCTCCAAGTCTGCCATGTGCTGCATCCTGTTCTGCGACGCCACCACCATGTCGTCTACGTAGGCGTATACATTCCTCCCGAGCATTGGCGCCAGGACCTTGTCCATTAACCTCTGGTACGTGGCGCCCGCATTTTTGAGCCCGAAGGGCATCACCTTATAGCAATAACTGCATGTTTCAGTCATGAACGCAGTTTTGCTCTCGTCCCTGGGGTGCATCTTGATTTGGTTATAACCTGAGAAGGCGTCCAGGAAGCTTAACACTTTGCTGCCAGACGCGCTGTCCACTAGGGCGTCGATGCTGGGCAGCGGATAGGAATCCTTTGGGCACGCCTTATTCAGGTCCGTGAAGTCAACGCACATCCTCCATTTTCCGTTTGCCTTCTTCACCAAAACGACGTTGGCGAGCCACTCAGGGTACTGAATCTCCCTAATGTGGCCAGCGCTCAGCAGCTTCTGCGTTTCGTCTTTCACCACCTGCTGTCGCTCCTAATTGAATTTCCTCCTTCTCTGACGCACGGGGCGAACCGTGGCGTCCATGCTGAGGTGGTGGCACAGGAAATCGGGGTCGATGCCCGGCATGTCCGAGGCGGACCACGCGAAGGCATGCAGGTGGCGCGAAATCACTTCCGCCACCCCTTCCCGTTCTTCTGGACTTAGTGAGCTTCCTAACTTGAAAGCTTTGCCGCCAATCTCCCTTTCTAGGATGTTGGTCGCGGGTTGCTCCCTATTATCATCATCGGCGGGCGCCGCTTCTTCTACGGGCGCCGCCTCTTCCACGTGTGCTTCCTCCATTGGCACATCTGCTTCGGGCATCGCCCTTTCTGCTATGGCCTCTTCGAGGGTCTGCCCAGCGGGCGTCGCCTCGATCATCGTTGCGTCCGCGCTCGGCGGACGTTCATACACCATGAAAACGCCTCTCTTCGTCTTCAGGCTGTTTTCGTAGCATTTTCTTGCCTCCTCTTGGTCTGATCTGATGACTATCACCCGGCCACTGAGGTCCGGTAGCTTCATCTTCATGTGTCGGGTGGAGGATATTGCACTCAGACGGTTTAACGCCGGTCTGCCCAGCAAAATATTATAGGCAGAATTGGCGTTCACGACGAGGTACCGAATGCTCTCTGTTCGGGAGGCCTCTCCGTCTGTGAACGTAGTCCTCAACTCCAGGTACCCCCGGACCTCTATCTGGTTATCCCCGAACCCATACAAACATCCCGTATAGGGACTCAGCAGATCGGGGGACAGCCGTAACTTATTAAAAGTCGACAGAAACATGACGTTTGCCGAGCTTCCTTGATCAACAAGCACTCGGTGGACCTTCCTTCCAGCCGTGACGACCGAGATGACAACGGGGTCGTTGTCATGGGGCACCACATCTCGGAGATCCCTTCTTGTGAACACAATATCTGACTCCCAGGGCTCCCCCGAGAGCCTCTCTTCGATTGAATTCACCCCCCTCGCGTATTTCTTCCGCTGGGAGGCGGTGGGTCCTCCGCCGGAAAAACCTCCAGCAATGGTGTGGACCTCGCCAAGCACAGGCATCTCGTGTGCTGGCTCATCCGCCGGCGACGGCAGGGTGGCGGTCGTGGTGGACTCTGCAACATAATCTTTCAAAAACCAGTCCTCACCAGCTCATCTAGCTGGTAGCCCAACGACAGGCAATTATCAATTTGGTGCCCGAAAGCCTCGTGAAATTCGCACCAAGAGTCTTTACGGGGCCCTAACACCTTGTCGGTCTTCGCCGGTCGCCTCAGCCTCTCGGCTATGTTGGGCACGGCGATCAAATCCTTCAACTCAACTACGAAGTTGTACCTCGCCGGTCTTGCTCTTTCTCTGGTGGGGCGTTCGCCTCCTGCGGGGCCCCGAGGCTGGGGCTTTCTGGCCTCGTAGGGGCGTCTCGCCTCTGGCTTCTTTCTCCCCGTCGTGGTCTCATTGACTCTGACGGGTTGAGCTCGCGCCGGTCCCCTCGGGCGTGAGGGCACGGTACTGGTGCGCTTCACACATACCTCCCCTTCCGAAGCGATATGCTCCACCGCCCTACGCCGTAATTCTGCGAAAGTCCTAGGGCGATTGCGGATAATAGATTCTCCAAAGGGGCCTGGGCATACGCCTTTCACAAATGCGTACACGATCATAGGCTCCTCTGTTGTACCAACCTTCACGACCTGGGCCCCGAAGCGATTGATATACTCTTTCAGGGTCTCCCCCTAATACTGCTTCACGTCAAACAGGTCGTAGGAGACCGGCGGCGGGGCCTTGTTGGCCAAATACTGTTCTCTGAATAACCGCGACAACTGGCGGAAAGATGTGATATGGCCCTCGGGGAGGCTAATGAACCAGTCCATAGCCATCCCGGTCAGGGTGCTCATGAAGAGCTTGCACTTGGCGGCATCAGAACCGCCTATCAGGACCATCTGCGTGTGGAATGCCGCGAGGTGCGTCTCTAGGTCCTCCATCCCAGTGAAGATTACCTTGGGTCCCGCGAACGTGTTCGGGATTGTTGCGTCTAGGATCTCCTGCGAGAACGGAGTGGAAAACTCCCTTGGTGGGGAATGGTTCTCCATCTCGTCATGCTCAGGCCGCCTCCTATCGTTTCTCAGGCCCTGGCGCAACTCCTCATTCACACGGTGGAGCTCTTCGTTGCGCTCATGCGAGGCGTCAAGATCTGCCTGCATGCGCTCCTGCTCCATCTTCGAATCCGCCATGTCCTGCTGCAGCCCCCTCATTATTTCCAGGACCTGCTGCATGGATAGGTCTGCTGGGACTGCGCGCGCTGATCTTCGTCTGGTGGGGGCCATTGTCACTCCAACCTCCTTCAGCACTACTGTGACCTGGTAGATTTTCTCGAACTTGTGATGGGACTGATGTTTTATATCGGCCCCACGGTGGGCGCCAAATGTTCCGTCCGGTTGACCGGGACGTCTTCGTGCGTGGCCTCAATCGTCAGCTCAGATCTCCTTCCCACTAATTGCCTGCAAATTCCTGCAAAAAAGAGGACAAAGAGGCGCCTTAGCGGCCGTTTGCACTCCGACGCTCAAGTGAGCTAGCAAGAAACACCAAAAAACTGTCCACCCACGTCTCTGAGCACCGCGTGTAGCACTCTGAAGGGTGGTAAAAGAACTGTGTATATGTGTGTGTGTTGTCTCCTTCAGGCAAAAATATTCTCCAGTCACTTGTACGTAATCCTAAAGCACGGGCAAGCAACCAGAGAGTCTCTCGTAAATTTGCCAAAGGTTCCAACCCTTTTTCCGACATTCTCAACGCTATTTAAACTGCCCCCAGCATTTAAAGCGCCTTAAAGCGCTTTTAAACTCAAACGTAACGCGCTCATTAAAGCGCTTAATTATGAAACGTAGCGCATTTAAGACGTTGAAACGCTTGGGAGCCATAATAGTACCTGAATGCCAAAAAGGGAGACTGTATTGAATTTCTTTAATTACCTGGCACCTGACTAGAGGGTGTTTCTATTCCGGCATGCTGTCATATACGTGGAGGGCCTCACGACGCCTTGACCCCATCTGGGGGCGTTTCTGCCCATCTGGGGACGTTTCTACGTGTGGGTCCTCCTGCTTGGGAGTGCTACTGCGCTAGGGGTGGCTTTTTGGGTGCCAACTCATGCCCCCAAGTATCTAGCCACTTACTCTGAGAGCGTATCTGCCTTCCTCTCACACCCTGCACCCGGTTATCCTGGGCGTGACCTTCCTATTGGGTCGTATCTGTCCCGAAGGCGTCTCTGGGGCGGCAGGGGTACTTCGCGAGTCAGGCTGCCCTTCACTGGTACTATTACTATGGCCTTGGAGCCACCTTTTCCTTCTCTTTATCACTTTCCCGAGATATCGGGACCTGAGGCTTTCCCACGACGTCGCTCCCTCCATGGTCTTTCCTACCCATGGGTATCAGGGAACCACACCGTGATTGCCTTGCTTTTACACTGTTTAATCTGGCGACGCCCTCACCTGGGCGACGCCTTCACCTAGGCGACGCCTTCACCTAGGCGACGCCTTCGCTTAGGCGACGCCTTGCCTTAGCGACGTCTTGTCCTGCCTTGGCGACGCTTCCTCTTGGCGTCTCTACATCTGGGCGACACCTCGAGCTGACTTTGACTTTCCAGTTGTTGACTTTGACCTTGACTTAGTCAACGCCCTGATACGGGACGGTACAGAACTCAATTCTAAAAAGAAAATGCACAAAGGATCAATATCAATTTAGAAAATTATATGACACTAAAGCAAGAAACAATCAAAAACAATAAAAGTACTACTAGAAGTAATGACAATTATGGAATAACATGACTAAGACAAAACTTGACATGATTACAAAATTAAAAGAGATATGAAAAAAATAACAAGTGAAAGGAAGCTTAAGGTAAACTCTAGGAAGGAGAATGCCATTCCAAAAGAGCAACCATACTCATATGAATAATGAGTTCCATAAACCTTTTCACAAGCACTTGGTGTAACAAAAGAAAAAACAGCAAGAAAACTCAATTAATACCTAAAACAGAAACTTAAATTGCAAGAAAAATTAAAGAGCTCTTGAAATTAAAGTGCACACAACTCAACAATTAAACAAGAAGAACCTAAGACTCATGATACCGCATGATGTGATTCCACTAGCCATATAGAGAATGATTCTTGACATTCTTAGGAATCACCTTGAGCTGGACATTATTGAGGCACTTTTCTTAGAGTTGGATCATTGTTCTAAGACAAGAACTCACCAAAAACTAGTACCAAATCCCAAACTCATTTGGATGTTCCACATATTGTCAAATTGAATCAACAAAGAGAGGTAAAATTAAAACACACCGAACAGAAAAGGATGATAAGAAAACTGAACCGAACAAAGTGAAATTAAAAGGCAAAGAACAGAAAAAAGGTGCTGGAAAACAAGAATAGCCGAACCAAAACAACAAGACAACAAGCTAAGACAAGGAATTAACAAAGAAGAAAGGAAGGAGAAGAGAATTGCTCATGAAGATGGATGAATGATGGATGATCTCGCCACTAGAAGTGTGGTTGCTCCTAGATGAGAGTGCTTGAAGACACCATGGATCCTTCAAGATAAGACTAGAGAAGAAGGCTCAAAAGCTCTCCAATGCTCACTCCAATTTTGAGTATAGTTTCTTTAGATAAATTCCAATCTGAAATTTACAAAGAGAGCACCTCTATTTATAGCCTAAGGTGTTGAAATGTAAGCTACATAAATTCAAAAACTCCCTCCTAAAAAGCTTCTAGAATTGGCACCTAAAACAAAGCATGAGGAAGGTGTGACCTCTTCCTTCACTTTGGCACCTCCTTTTCTACTCCTACACCTATCTACTAACACACCCCCCCTAAGACTCCTAACTAAAGACTAAAATATGTTTTAACAATAGAGGTTTCTAATGTTTCCCTCTATGCACCTTCAAACAATATTCTTTATTATTTAAAACTTGGCCTTGCCCTTCATAGGATGGACTTGGGCTTGGGCTTGGGCTTGGGCCTCTCTTTATTTTATGTCTTCTTTTAATTTTGAGATGACTAGAAGGAAGAACTTCAAGTGTGATGGTGAATTGCCTCTTCCTTCATTAATAAAAACCTCCTTTACTTGACTCTCATCATCTTTGCTCTTTCCCTTTTTAACTATGCTTTCGCCGGTCCATGCGTATGATGATTGTCTTCTCAACATGCTTCCTTTATTACTGAGTGTCCTGTTTATCTACTTTAATTTTCATTTATCTGCATGTATTGTTGATCTGCAAATCTGCGCCAATGGCGGAGTTGACACTCTGTAATTGATCTTGAGCTCAAGTCCTAACTCCAAATTTCTGTGTTTAGCTGTGTGTCCGGTGCTTCCTGCTTGACTTGGCATTGGCTCTAATCTATGTTCTCTGATTTATCTAGTGTAGCGTCAGTGATGGATTCAGCAACAAGGACGGAGTTGGCCAGGTCCTTGAGAGCACGTCCCGCTGCAACGCCCACAAAGGCTGGTGTCTCCAATACTCCCACCTCCGAACCAAACCTTCCTTCTCCATCGACCTTTCAAACACCGACCTCTTCCGAAACCCCACTAGGTCCATCTTCACCACCACAAAGTCCCCATACGTTGCTAACACCAAACTCGCCTCCGCCCATCGCCGCAGTTCCCCTAGCTGTGGCTTCATCCCCTGCTCCAGCCCCCCGAGACAAAGGAAAAAGGGTGCTGGAGATACCGTCTGATGATGAAGACTCCGGTGAAGGGCTAGTCTTCAAGAGGACGAGGGTTGCTAGGGCCTTCACCCCACCAACCACTTCCCCCCATGGTGGTGGGTCTTTTAGGGATAGTCCACCTTGTGCCACATCCCCACCGCCACCGCCAACAGTCCAAGAAAGGGACGTCGGAACTGAGTCGTCGCCGCCTCCACCACCAACTGAGGCACCTGCTGCTTCTGCATCCGCCCCCGCCGGCCCGGAAATCATCGCTATTCCCCCTCCAATTATTCAACTGATGAGGGGGTTCAATGGGGGGTTATCGCCGGGAGGCTCCCCCAGCGAAAGGAGAGAAGGCATGCCTTATTATTTGGGGGCCTTCTTGGCCATTGCCCTTGATTGGCGTGCTCAGGCCAGGGCCAAAACTAAAGAGACAAGCGCTCTCCAAGCCCTTCAACAGGAAGTGGCTACCCTGAAGGAGGAGAAGGAGAGCCTATCCCAAGGCTGGGCATGCCAAGAAGAAGTCTACAAGGCCTCTCTAAGAAGTACTGGGGAACTTAACGCAGAACCCTGCAAACGTCTACACGACGCAGGGCAAGCTGGCGCAGAGTTCCTTGCTCAGGTGGCATCCCTTAAATCCAAAATCGTTGCTCTTGAAGTGGCGATGCGGGCTTCTGAGGCCCAGCAGAAGCAAATGCTGGAAAAGGCCGAAGGGGAGCTAACTGCAAAAATGGAAGTGCTCAATCTTCTCCAATCTGAGCATGGTAAGTTCCAAGCTGAACTGGACAAGCTCCAGGTGGAGAAGGAAGTTCTCGAGAAGCAGTTAGCTTCCGGAGACTCCACAATCGAAGAGCTGGAGCAGGCCAACAAGGAGCTTATTGAGGAGAAGAAGACTCGGGACTCCACCATTGAAAAACTGGAGAAACCCAGAAAGAAACTCATTGATAATGTACCGCCCTGGTGGACAAGTGTGATGACGTGGCATCCTGCTACAGTGTAGGCGTGTTGACAAGGCGCCAGGTTGGTAGATAGGAAGGAAGTCGGGAGGCACGTGTGGTCGCCGATTGTTAAGTTGGCGTGTTCCGATTCCCAGTTTACCAGAATAGGCGATCGCCAGGTTGAAGATGAAGTCGCCAGATGTAGACTCAGGCGACCAGGCAGTCGGAGATCGCCAGAATAAGCACATCGCCGAAGACGAAGGAGAAGCAGATTATGAAGGCGGCCGGCGAGACCACAGGGAAGGTGTATGAAGGCCCTAACTCGCCAGTTTCAGTAGAGATCGCACTCCTAAGTTAGCTATGCACTGGGCAGTACCATGCATAAGTAACTTAGCCAAAATAAGAGTAGAAGCAGCGCCAAGTCAGGGAGCCTCCAGATGATGGCACGTGTACAGTTGGATGCGAGCCACGTGTCCAAGTCTGTAACTGCCAGGAGAGAGAAAACCACCAGGTATATAAGAGTTCTTAACAGACTTTCTGAGGTACGCACGTTCAGTTCATACACTTTACGCTTGCGAGAGAGAGAGAGAGGATTTGCACGGTTCTCGTTCTTAGTATTTGGTGATACCGTCACTGACTTGAGCGTCGGAGTGCGATCGACCGCAGCGGCGCCGTATCGTTTCTTTGCAGGTTCTTGAGATAGATCCAGAGGAGGAACGGAAGTGAGAAGCGGCGCGCACGTCGATCCTTTGACGAGGCATTCTCCAGCGCTCCGGTCAACAGGCAGGATCAGATAATATGGTTGACACCTTTGCAGAGGGATTTCAGGAGGCCCTAGCTCAAACCGCCTGTGAAAACCCAGGAATTGATACCTCCAACTGCAACCCATTTAACCATATTGTTGATGGGAAGGTCGTGCCTCTCGACCGTTTGACAGATCTCCATCTTTCTTCTTGAAAATTTGCATCTATTTACTTGTAATTCTGACGCTTAACTATGTATATTTACATGCCATTCGAAATTTATCTTTACAGACGCTTGTATACTTTTAACTTCTCTTGCTCTTTCATCTGCTCCTGCTTTCTTTAGCATACCAAAGGCGTAGCTGGTACTCACTTTCAATGCACGCTTCATCGTCTTGTCTTCTAACCCTGTAGGTAGCGCGTAATCTCTTCTCTTACCTTCCGCCTCTGAGTCGCGATGTATACCCTTCTCCTGATCCTTTCACTCAGAATTCTGCTTGGCCCTTCCATCTGCGAGGAATCCTTCTTATGAAGGCGTCGCCTGCCTCATCATTGCCCAAAGGCAAGGAGGGATTTGGTCTCTACTAAGGCCTCAACATCGCTCAAAGGCGAGGGAGGACTATATTTGTTCCTCTCTGGTGCCTCAGTGTCGCTCGTGGGCGAAGAGGACTCATCTCACCTGTGCCAGATTTTAGCTTGCATTTATCGTCTGATACCGGGGCCATCTATTCATACCCGAGGAGGGGGCGTCCCGAAGGAATCCCTTAACCCCTGCTCAAGGACTAAGCGCCCGGGTTTCTGACTTATACCGACATCTGGCACCGGGGCTAGTTGTTCATACTTGAGGAGGCGGCGTCCCGAAGGAATCCTTTAACCCCTCATCAAGGACGCGGATTTCAACTTATACTGATATACGACACCGGGGCTAGTTGTTCATACTTGAGGAGGGGCGTCCTGAAGGAATCCCTTAACCCCTAATCAATGACTAGGCTCCCGGATTTTAACTCATACTGATATCCGGCTACGGGGCTAGTTGTTCATACTTGAGGAGGAGGCGTCCCGAAGGAATCCCTTAACCCCTGATCAAGGACTAGGCTCCCGGATTTTCAACTTATACTGATATAAGGCACCGGGGCTAGTTGTTCATACTTGAGGAGGGGGCGTCCCGAAGGAATCCCTTAACCCCTGATCAAGGACTAGGCTTCCGGATTTTAACTTATACTGATATCCGGCTCCGGGGCTAGTTGTTCATACTTGAGGCGGGGGCGTCCCGAAGGAATCCCTTAACCCCTGATCAAGGACTAAGCTCCCGGATTTTAGCTTATACTGATATCCGGCACCGGGGCTAGTTGTTCATACTTGAGGAGGGGGCGTCCCGAAGGAATCCCTCAACCCCTGATCAAGGACTAGGCTCCCGAATTTTAGCTTATACTGATATCCAGCACCGGGGCTAGTTGTTCATACTTGAGGAGGGGGCGTCCCGGAGGAATCCTTTTACCCCTGATCAAGGACTAGGCTCCCCGATTTTAACTTGTACTAGACATACCTATTATCTTGCTCTGCACTTGACTTTTGCTTGAGTACTTGGCAGCGACGCCTTGTGCTGGCGACGCCCTGTTCTAGTAACACCTTATCCCGGCATCGCCATCTTAGCGACGCCTCCTCTTGGCGACACCTTATCTTGACGACGCCTTATATTGGCGACGCGTTATCTTGGCAGCACCTCATCTTGGCGACACCTCCTCTAGGTGACGACTGATCTTGGCGACGCCTCATCTTGGTGGCGCTTCAAGTTTTCGTCTTTGTTTCTTTAACCTTTGATCTTACATTAGAATAAGGAAAAAACTAGAGCAAAAACATTTTAAACTTCTATTTTCTTTATTCGGGTGACGTCGTTAAAAAACCCCCAGGAGGGAAAAAGAGTGTCCACTTTACAAACTTCAACTGGAATAACATCAACTGAAATAAAACTTTAAATTCGCCGCATTCCAGCTATGTGAGATGAGGCCTCCTTCTAGAGTCTCTAACTTATATGAACCGTTCCCTTTGGAGACAACTTGTTTTCCAACTCGTAAGGGTGAGCCTTTCTTATGACCGATTCAGCAACCTGGAATTGTCGCGGCTTCACTTTAGAGCTTGTGCTGGCGCTCCACTCTTCTTTTCGCAGCTTCAACCTTGATTTTCGCTTCTTCTCTAGCTCCATCTGTTAGGCCCAGGAAACAGGGCGAGCTCTCGCGGATCTCCACTGGGGCCGTGGCGTCCGATCCATATACTAAGTCGAAGGGCGTCTCCATGGTGGAGGATTGAAGCGTGGTGTGGTAAGCCCATACAATCCTTGGTACTTCATCTGCGGGCAGGGCCTTTCCGTGTACTCCTTCCATTGGCGAGGCCTCGCCGTTCTTTCCTTCCGTATGTGCGTCTTCTATAGGCGTCGCCCCTAAAGCGGCTTTGACTGGCGTGGACTCCGCGGGCGTCGCCTCTCCCAACGACTCTGATTCTGTAGGTGAATCTGAGACAGGTGGTCGCTCAATCACCATGACTATGCCTCTCTTTGTTTTTAAACTATTCTCATAGCATTTTCGGGCTTCTTTCTGGTCTGACTTGATGACTATCACCTTGCTGCTAAGGTCTGGTAACTTCATCTTCATGTGGCGTGTGGAGGACACAACCCTTAGTCTGTTCAAGGCGGGTCTGCCTAACCGAATGTTGTAAGCTGAGTTGGCGTTAACCACCAAGTATTGAATGCCCCCGGTGTGTGATGCCACTCCATCAGTGAACGTCGTTCTCAGCTCCAAGTAGCCACGCACCTCTACTGGGTTATCTGCAAATCCATACAAGCACCCCGTATAGGGTCTCAACAGATCAGGGGACAATTGTAGCTTGTTAAAGGTTGACCAAAACATGACGTCTGTAGAACTGCCTTGGTCGACGAGGACCCTATATACCTTTCTTCCCGCGGTGACTACCGAAATGACCACCGGGTCATTGTCATGTGGGACGATATCCCGCAGGTCAGCTCTTGTGAAAACGAGGTCTGACTCCCACGGGTCGTCCGGAAATTCTTCTGCAACCAAATTTACTGACCTTACGTATTTCTTTCGTTTAGAGGCAGTGGGTCCTCCCCTGGAAAAACCGCCAGAGATGGTGTGCACTTCTTGATGAGTTGGGACTTCGTGCGCTTGACCTTCCTCTGGCGTTACCGCGTCTGGGGTCACAGTGGATCCAGCAAGATAATCCTTCAAGAAACCTTTTTTCACAAGCTCATCCAACTGATATCCTAGCGCCAAGTAGTTGTTAATATGGTGCCCAAATGCCTCGTGAAATTAGCACCATGATTCCTTGTGAGGTCCCAGTATCTTGTCGGACTTCACTGGTGGCCTCAACCTGTCAGCTATGTTGGGCACAATGATGAGGTCTTTGAGTTTTACCACAAAGTTGTGCCTTAGTGGTCTATTCCCCTCTCTCCTTCCTTCTGCCCGACCCCTAGGTTGGGTCTTCCTTGTCTCGTCGGTGCGCTTTTTGTCTGGGTTCCTTCTCTCTGTGGCAGCTTCGTGGACCCTAGCGGGTTGTGTGCGAATCTGTGCTCTTGGTCGTACTGCACTTCTCATACGCCTCGCCTTCTGAGGCAATGTGTTATACCGCTCGACGCCTTACTTCAGCAAAGGTATTCGGCGACTGCGGTTAAGCGATTTACTAAAGGATCCAGGACACACCCCCTTCCTAAATGCGTACACGATCATGGGCTCGTCTGTGGTACCCACCTTCACCACCTGTCCCCCAAAGCGGCTTATGTACTCTTTCAGGGTTTCCCCTTGGTATTGCTTTACGTCGACAAGGTCATACGAAACTGGGGCTGAGGCCTTGTTGGCTAAATACTGCTCCCTAAATAATTGTGAGAGTTGTGCGAAAGACGTGATGTGACCCTCTGGGAGGCTGATGAACCAATCCATAGCCATCCCAGTCAAAGTGCTCATAAAGAGCTTGCACCTTAAGGCATCAGAACCGCCAACCAACATCATCTGCGTGTGGAACGCAGTGAGGTGCGCCTCAGGATCCTCCATCCCTGTGAAGGTTACCTTGAGCCCCATGAACGTGTTGGGGATCGCTGTCTCCAGGATCGCCTGTGAGAATGGTGTTGTGAATTCTCTTGGTGGGGAGGCAGTCTCAGGCTCATCTACTGATGTGATTCCACTAGCACAATTAGAATGATTCTTGACATTCTTAGGAATCATCTTGAGTTGGTTATGAGATAGGCACTTTATCATAGAATTGGATCAAGGTTCTATGAACAAGAACTCACCAAAACTAGTGCCAAAACACAAACTCATATGGAAGTTCCAATTATAGTCAAATTGAACCGAACAAAAAGGAACAAAAGCTAAGAAAACTGAAATAGAATGCTGGAAACTAAAATGTACCGAACCAAAAGCTGGAAAATGAAGAAGAAAGATGAAGAATAGCAAGGAACACAAAAGAACCGAAGCAACACAATTAAAATTTGGAAATGCCGAACCAAAATCAACAAGGAAACAAGCTAAGACAACGAATTAACAAAAGAAGAAAGGAAGGAGAAGAGAGTGCTCATGAAGATGGATGTATGGTTGGATGATCATGCCACTAGAAGGATGGTTGCTCCTAGATGAGTGTGCTGCCGCCACTTGAGGACACCATGGATCCTTCAAGATAAGACTAGAGAAGAAGGCTCAAAAGGATGGAGATCAAGCTCAAGAGGACATGGAGGCCAATCAACAAGAACAAGAAGAGGTAGAGGCACAAATGGAGGACGCCCATGGAGGTCAAAGCCCACCTCAAAGGCTTACAAGAAGCATGTTCAAAGCTTTAGGAGCTAGGGGACATTTATTTTCTCTTTTTGTAATTTCTTTGGTTGAAGGTGCTTAGAGGGAAACATTAGAAACCTCTTTTGTTATAGCATCTTTTAGGCTTTAGTTAGGACCTTTAGGAGGGGGGTGTGTTAGTAGATAGGTGTAGGAGTAGAATAGGAGGTGCCAAAGTGAATGAAGAAGTCACACCTTCCTCATGCCTTGTAAATAGGCGCCGGTTCTAAAATATGTTTAGGGGAGAAATTTGAATTTGTGTAGCTTACATTTCAGCACCTTAGGTTATAAATAGAGGTGCTCTCTTTGTAAAATTCAGATTTGAATTTTAGAGAAAAGAAACTATACTCAAATTTTGAGTGATCATTGGAGAGCTTTTGAGCCTTCTTCTCTAGTCTTATCTTGAAGGATCCATGGTGTCCTCAAGTGGCGGCAGCACACTCATTTAGGAGTAACCATCCTTCTAGTGGCGTGATCATCCAACCATACATCCATCTTCATGAGCACTCTCTTCTCCTTCCTTTCTTCTTTTGTTATTTCCTTGTCTTAGCTTGTTTCCTTGTTGATTTTGGTTCGGCAGTTTCAGTTTTATTTGTGTTGCTTCGGTTCTTTTGTTGTGCCTTGCTGTTCTTCATCTTTCTTCTTCATTTTCCAGCTTTTAGTTCGGTACAATTTAATTTCCAGCATTCTATTTCAGTTTGCTTAGCTTTTGTACCTTTTTGTTCGGTTCAATTTGACTATAATTGGAACTTCTATATGAGTTTGTGTTTTGGCACTAGTTTTGGTGAGTTCTTGTTCATAGAACCTTGATCCATTTCTATGATAAAGTGCCTATCTCATAACCAACTCAAGATGATTCCTAAGAATGTCAAGAATCATTCTAATTGTGCTAGTGGAATCACATCATGTGGTATCATGAGTTTAGGTGTGTTCTTGTTTAATTGTTGAGTTGTGCAGCACTTTATTTCAAGAGCTCTTTTATTTTCTTGCAATTTAAGTTTCTGTTTTAGGCGTATTTTGAGTTTGCTTGCTGTTTTAATTCTTTTGCCTATCATATGTTTGAGTATTTTCCTTTTTGAATCATGTCAAGTTTTGTCTTAGTCATGTTATTCCATAATTGTCATTACTTCTAGTAGTACTTTTATTGCTTTCAATTGTTTCTTGCTTCAGTGTCATATAATTTTTTGTTCTGAATTGATTTTGATCCTTTGTGCTTTATCTTTTTAGAATTGAGGTCATACTTGTATTCTAGACCTATACAAGTTCCAATACATCATTTTCCATTATGTCTTTACTAGTTCATAATTCTGTTTTTTATTCCTATTAGGATTTCTGTTTCTGAAAAAAAAAAAGTGCTTATTGTTTTTCCTTATTGCAATTGATTTACTCACTGGAAAATTCTGAAATTCTGGATTTGTGATATTCAAAGTGTTAGAAAAGAGTAGAAAAAAGAATCATTCAAAAATTCAAATTACACAAAAAATGATAAATAAAATAAAAAAAGTGTATGCCGAAAAGAATACGGTAATCTGGCAGCGATTTTAAAAATTTTATCTCAATTAATTGGCTTACTGTTTTTAATTGATTCCAGTGCCATTATTGAGTTAACATCTTGAAGTTTCTATGGTTTAAATTTCATAATCCAGTTCGCTCTACATCATTCCAGTTAAATCAGTGAATATCAAGCACAGTTTGCAAAAAAAAATATATATATTTTCCAGTAGCTAAATTTTTTGTTTTCTTCATCTACTCTAGTGCTTTTCTTTAAGTATTCTTTTGTGTGCCTACTTTCTCATTGAGATCTTTATTTTCTTGATTGTTTTTCATTCCTTAATCTTTGAGTCTGTCTTACATATTGTTTTCCTTTTGCAATTACCTTTCTTTGCTTATACCTTTTCTTGTTTGTCTTTATTGTTTCATTGGTTTTGTGGTGGTTGCCTTTGAGATTGGTGTGCTTGCTTTGACATCTTTCATTTGAGGATTCCAAGGCCTCAAGATCAGATTGGTGCAAGGACATTATTTCTTTGAGAGTGACCTCTTTTTCTGCCTCTTTTCACTTCGGCATTCTTGCTGGACACACTCACTGTTTTTGCTAATTTTTTTCTTAACTTGTTTGCTGTTTTTGTGTGTTTGCTGTTTTTTAATTCCAAAATGGCTGGATTTTCAAGTGATGCATCATACAAGCAGAATTCTTCTTCCAAAGCTTCAATCCTTGGTGAATTACATGAAGCTCAAAGAACCATTAGACGCTTGGAGGAGAAATTGCAAAATATGGAGGTGCAACAAGCTAGACCATCTCCTTCAATCCATGATGAGCATCATAGACCTTCAACAAGAGCTTATTCCAATGATTTTGGCAGTGAAGATGAGCATAGGAGAAGGAGAACTCCACCCCAAGTCCATGGACAAAGACATCATCACCAAGGGGAAAGAACTCACTACGGCAATGGCTTCTATCATGATGCAAAGTCTAGGCTTCCTTCGGTCAAGCTTCCTTGTTTTAATGGCTCTAGTGATCCTAATGTATATTTAGATTGGGAGGCTAAGTGTGAACAAATATTTGAGATCCATGAGATCCAAGATGAGCATAAGCTTAAGCTAGCCACCCTAGAGTTTAGTGATTATGCCATGAAATGGTGGCATGGAATTGTAAAGGACATTATCTATCACAAGGGTCCTCCCGTGGACTCTTGGAACTCTTTAAAGGATCATATGCGCGCTAGGTTTGTGCCCCCACATTTTAGGAAAGACCTCATGTTGAGACTCCAACGGTTTCAACAAGGCACACTAAATGTGGTTGAATATTACAAGGAGCTTGAGACGCTTGTGCTTAAAATTGAATTAGAAGAAAGTGAGGAAGCTATAATTGCTAGGTTTGTGAGTGGTCTTAGGAAGGATATTCAAGACATTGTTGAGTTACAAGAGTATTCATCATTGGGCTCTTTAGTTCATCTTGAAATGAAGGTGGAAGCCCAACTTGCTAAGAAAAATTCTTTAAAAAATGCTTCCAATGATGTATACTACTCCAAGTCTTGGAGAAACAAAAATTCTTTTTCTAAACATCCTTCCAAAGATTCTTCTTTCAAACCCAAGGAAACTAAGCCATCTACTTCTAGACCTAAGTCTCCCACTAGAACATCCAATACTAAATGCTTTAAATGTATGGGTTATGGTCATATAGCTGCAAATTGTCCTTCCAAACGAAGTATGTACATGCATGAGGGCATTGTAGTTAGTGAGCATGATTCGGATTCTCCTAAGCATTCATTGCATTCTCATGCATCTAGTGAGGAAGAGAGCGAATGTCCACTTGAAGGGGACTTGTTAATTGTGAGAAGACTTCTTGGACAAGTTTCACAACCTTTTGATGAAAGTCAAAGGGAAAATATTTTCCATACAAGATGTCTTATTCAAAACAACATTTGTTCCTTGATAGTGGATGGGGGTAGTTGTGCAAATGTGGCTAGTACAAGAGTAGTAGATAAGCTTGGATTGCCTACTATCTCTCATACAAAGCCCTACAAATTACAATGGCTTAGTGAAGTAGGAGAAATAATGGTCAATAAACAAGTCCTCATCCATTTCTCCATTGGAAAATACAAAGATGAGGTGTTATGTGATGTTGTGCCCATGGAAGCCACTCATGTTCTTTTGGGAAGGCCTTAGCAATTTGATAGAAAAGTTTTACATCATGGCTTTACCAACAAACTATCTTTTGAATTCCATGGTCACAAGGTTACTTTAAAATCTCTCTCTCTAAGAGAAGTCTATGAGGACCAAGTTATCATGAAGAAAAAGAGGGAGAGTGAAAAAGATAAAAAAGATAAAAAAGAAAAGAGTTCTAAGCCTACACTCCTTGTGTCTAGGCGTGACATTGAAAGGGAAATAGTGGTTCCTCATCCTCTTTTCTTAGCCATCCCTAGAACTCTTAGAGTAGAATCACTTGTTGATAGTCCTCATTGCTTCGAAAATTTGGTAGAAGAGTTCCAAGATGTGTTTCAAGATCCTCCAAATGGACTTCCACCTTTGAGAGGGATTGAGCACCAAATTGATTTGATACCGGGCTCTTCTTTACCAAACCGTCCAGCATATAGGACCAATCCAAGTGAAACCAAGGAAATTCGCCAACAAGTTGAGGCTTTGATTGAGAAAGGGTGGGTGCAAGATAGCATGAGTCCTTGTGCTATGCCTATCATCTTAGTGCCAAAAAAGGATGGCACATGGCGAATTTGTTCGGATTGTAGGGCCATCAATAACATAACAATTAAGTATAGGCATCCCTTACCTAGACTAGATGATTTGTTGGATGAATTACATGGTTCAAAAATCTTTTCAAAGATTGATCTTGTACCGCCCTGGTGGTCGGATGCGATGACGTGGCATCCTGTTAAGGTGTAGGCGTGTTGACAAGGCGCCAGGTTGACAGCTGGGAAGGAAGTCGGGAGGCACGTGTAGTCGCCGATAGTTAAATTGGCGTGTTCCGATCTCCAGCTTACCAGAATAGGCGATCGCCAGGTTGAGGACGAAGTCGCCAGATGCAGACTCAGGCGACCAGGCAGTCGGAGATCGCCAGAACAAGTACATCGCCGAAGTTAAAGGAGAAGCAGATTATGAAGGCGGCCGGCGAGACCACAGGGAAGGTGTATGAAGGCCCTACCTCGCCAGTTTCAGTAGAGATCACACTCCTGAGTTAGCTATGCACTGGGCAGCACCATGCATAGGTAACTTAGCCAAAATGAGAGTAGAAGTAGCGCCAAGTCAGGGAGCCTCCAGATGATGGCACGTGTACGGTTGGATACGAGCCACGTGTCCAAGTCTGTAACTGCCAGGAGAGAGAGAACCACCAGGTATATAAGAGTTCCTAACAGATTTTCTAAGGTACGCACGTTCAGTTCATACACTTTACGCTTGCGAGTGACAGGGCTGTTTGTGAGAGAGATTTGCACGGTTCCAGTTCTTAGTATTTGGTGATACCGTCACTGACTTGAGCGTCGGAGTGCGATCGGCCGCAGCGGCGCCGTATCGTTTCTTTGCAGGTTCTTGAGATAGATCCAGAGGAGGAACGGAGGTAGGAAGCGGCGCGCACGTCGATCCTTTGACGAGGCATTCTCCAGCGCTCCGGTCAACAGGCAGGATCAGATCTTAAAAGCGGCTACAATCAAATCCGTATTAAACCGGTTGCTGAATGGAAGACGGCTTTTAAGACCAACTTTGGTTTATATGAGTGGTTAGTTATGCCTTTTGGCCTAACTAATGCACCAAGTACTTTCATGCGCCTCATGCATCATGTTCTTAGACCTTTCATTGGTAAGTTTGTTGTTGTTTACTTTGATGACATTCTCATTTATAGCTTATCTTTGAATGACCATAGGTTGCATGTTAGGCAAGTTTTAGAAACCCTTAGGAAGGAACATTTGTATGCTAACCTTGCTAAATGTATGTTTGCTTTTGATCATATAGAATTCCTAGGGTTTGCTGTGAGTTGCAAAGGGGTCCATGTGGACAAAACAAAGGTGATGGCCATTCAAAATTGGCCTACACCGAAATCTTTGAATGAGGTCCGAAGTTTTCATGGACTTGCTTCTTTCTATATTTGTTCCAAACTTTGGTACCATTGCCGCACCACTCAATGACATAGTGAAAAAGGATGTGGTCTTTCATTGCGGAGAAGCACAACAAAATGCTTTTGACACTTTGAAAGAAAAATTGACTAATTCTCCCATCTTGGCCCTTCCTAATTTCACTAAGACATTTGAGATTGAGTGTGATGCTTCAAGCATAGTGATCCTGCCTGTTGACCGAAACGCTGGAGCTTTGCCTCGTCAAACTTGGATCGACTTCTGCGCCGTGTTAGCCTCCGTCCTTCACCGCGATCCACCTCAAGAACCTGCAAAAGACGAAACGGCGCCGCTGCGGCCGATCACGCTCCGACGCCCAAGTCAGCGACTGAACCACCAATTACTTAAGAGTAAAACTCAAGAACTCTAAGGAACCGTGACCAGTTCTCTCTCAGTGTACTCAAGACTCACAAGCGTAAAGAAACAATCTGAACGTGTGCGTACCTCAGAAGTTCGTTGGAAACTCTTATATACCTGGACACTTTCTCTCTCCTGGCAGTTACACATCTGGACACGTGGCTCGCATCCAGCTGTACACGTGCCATCATCTGGAGCATCCTTGACTTGGGCACTACTTCTGACTCTTCTTTGGCTAAGTTACTTATGCATGGTATACTCAGTGCATAGTTGCCTTGGAGCGTGATCTCTTCTGGGTGGCGAGTTCGGGTGCCTTCGTACACACCTTCCCTGTGGTCTCGCCGGCCGCCTTCATGATCTGCCCTACCTGCTTCACCGTGTACGTTCAAGTGTGCTATCTCCCGAGCTTCATCCTCTGGCCAGCTGGGAAATGACCTTCTGCCTTCATCTTCGGCGATGTCCTTGTTTCGGCGATCTCTAATCACTTGGTCTCTTGGGCTCACATCTGGCGACTTCATCTTCAACCCGGTGACCGCCGGTTCAGGTGTGCTGGAGATCGGAGCACGCCAACTTAATAACTGGCGACTACACGAGCCCCCTGACTTCCTTCCCTTCTGCCAGCCAGGTGTCCCATCAACACGCCTATACAATAGCTCGATGCCACGTCAACACTTCCGACTACTAGGGCGGTACACATAGGTATTGGGGCTGTTCTCCTTCAAGAGGGCCACCCATAGCCTATTTTAGTGAGAAATTGAAGGGAAGTCATCTCAATTATTCCACCTATAATAAGGAATTATATGCACTTGTTAGGGCTTTGTTTACTTGGCAACACTATCTTTTTCCCAATGAGTTTGTGATACATAGTGATCATGAATCTCTTAAATATTTGAAAAGCCAAAACAAACTTAACAAGAGGCATGCTAAGTGGGTGGAATTCATTGAGCAATTTCCTTATGTGATCAAACACAAGCAAGGCAAAGTAAATATTGTGGCGGATGCTCTTTCTAGAAGATACACTTTGCTAAATCTTTTAAGCTCTCAATATCTTGGTTTTAATCACATTAAGGAACTTTATCATGATGACCTTGATTTTTCTCTCATCTATCAAGAGTGTCTTAAGGGAGGACACAAAGATTTTTTTATTCAAGATGGCTTTCTTTTTAAAGGAAAACGTCTTTGTGTTCCTCAATGCTCTATTAGATTATCTCTTGTTAAAGAAGCTCATGAGGGGGGTTTAATGGGACATTTTGGGGTTGCTAAAACATTGGATGTGTTGCATGAACATTTCTTTTGGCCTCATATGCATAAACATGTTCATAGTTTGTGTGATAAATGCATAGCTTGCCGCAAAGCTAAGTCTAAAATGCATCCCCATGGTCTATATACTCCTCTTCCTATCCCTTCAATGCCTTGGGTAGATATATCTATGGATTTCATCTTAGGTTTACCCAAGACATAAAAGGGAAATGACTCCATTTTTGTGGTAGTAGATCGTTTTTCAAAGATGGCTCACTTTATTCCTTGCCACAAAGTGGATGATGCATGCCACATTGCAAACCTCTTCTTCCAAGAAGTGGTTCGCCTACATGGGATTCCTAGGTCTATAGTGTCCGATAGAGATCCCAAGTTCTTGAGTCATTTTTGGAAGACCTTGTGGGGCAAGCTTGGGACTAAGCTTTTATTTTCTACCACTTGCCACCCACAAATTGATGGTCAAACCGACGTGGTGAAAAGAACTTTGGGACAACTTTTGAGATGTTTTATTTCGGGGAATCCTAGAGTGTGGGAGAATTTACTACCCCATGTTGAGTTTGCATATAATCGTGTAGTAAATTCTACCACCTCACATTGTCCTTTTGAGGTGGTCTATGGGTTTAATCCCCTAACACCTCTTGATCTTCTTCCTATTCCCCTTCTTGGAGATGTCTTGTGCAAAGATGGGGATGAAAAGGCTTCTTTTGTGAAAACTTTGCATAAAGACATCAAGAAGAGGTAGAGGCACAAATGGAGGTCAAAGCCCACCTTAAAGGCTTACAAGAAGCATGTTCAAAGCTTTAGGAGCTAGGGGACATTTATTTTCTCTTTTTGTAATTTCTTTGGTTGAAGGTGCTTAGAGGGAAACATCAGAAACCTCTTTTGTTATAGCATCTTTTAGGCTTTAGTTAGGACCTTTAGGAGGGGGGGGGGTGTTAGTAGATAGGTGTAGGAGTAGAATAGGAGGTGCCAAAGTGAAGGAAGAAGTCACACCTTCCTCATGCCTTGTAAATAGGCGCCGGTTCTAAAATATGTTTAGGGGGGAAATTTGAATTTGTGTAGCTTACATTTCAGCACCTTAGGCTATAAATAGAGGTGCTCTCTTTGTAAAATTCAGATTTGAATTTTAGAGAAAAGAAACTATACTCAAATTTTGAGTGATCATTGGAGAGCTTTTGAGCCTTCTTCTCTAGTCTTATCTTGAAGGATCCATGGTGTCCTCAAGTGGCGGCAGCACACTCATCTAGGAGCAACCATCCTTCTAGTGGCGTGATCATCCAACCATACATCCATCTTCATGAGCACTCTCTTTTCCTTCCTTTCTTCTTTTGTTATTTCCTTGTTGATTTTGGTTCGGCAGTTTCAGTTTTATTTGTGTTGCTTCGGTTCTTTTGTTGTGCCTTGCTGTTCTTCATCTTTCTTCTTCATTTTCCAACTTTTAGTTCGGTACAATTTAATTTCCAGCATTCTATTTCAGTTTGCTTAGCTTTTTTGTTTTTGCATTCTATATGAGTTTGTGTTTTGGCACTAGTTTTGGTGAGTTCTTGTTCATAGAACCTTGATCCATTTCTATGATAAAGTTCCTATCTCATAACCAACTCAAGATGATTCCTAAGAATGTCAAGAATCATTCTAATTGTGCTAGTGGAATCACATCACAAAAGCTCTCCAATTGCTGACTCAAAATTTGAGTATAGTTTCTTTACTCTTCATTCAAATCTGAATTTTACAAAGGGAGGACCTCTATTTATAGCCTAAGGTGCTGAAATGCAAGCTACACAAATTCAAATTTCCCCCCTAAACAAGTTCTAGAACCGGCGCCAATTACAAGGCATGAGGAAGGTGTGACCTCTTCCTTCACTTTGGCACCTCCTATTCTACTCCTACACCTATCTACGTATGCACCCCCCCTCCTAAAGCTCCTAAGTAAAGCCTAAAAGATGCTATAACAAAAGAGGTTTCTAATGTTTCCCTCTAAGCACCTTCAACCAAAGAAATTACAAAAAGAGAGAATAAATGTCCCCTACCTCCTAAAGCTTTGAACATGCTTCTTGTAAGCCTTTGAGGTGGGCTTTGACCTCCATGGGCGTCCTCCATTTGTGCCTCTACCTCTTCTTGATCTTGTTGATTGGCCTCCATGTCCTCTTGAGCTTGATCTCCATCATCTACATCGCGCCATCCACGACGTAACTCCTCGTTGGCACGGTGGAGCTTATCGTTTCTCGCCTGATAAGCTCCGAGATCAGCCTGCATGCGCTCTTGCTCCGCTTTCGATGCTGCCATTGCTTCCTGCAGCCCTTGCATCATGCCCGCAAGTTTTTGCATGGTCATCTCTTCACTCCTGGAGCGCGAAGGTCTCATCTTCGTGACTTTCTGGAAGCCTTCTTAACTTATCTGGCTTTGAGAACTGGAACTGAAAAACTTGTGTAGTGGGACTGATGTTTTATATCGGCCCCACGGAGGGCGCCAAATGTTCCCACAGGTTGACCGGGATCGTCTTTGCGCGTGGCTTCTCCTCGCGAGCTAGGGCACCTTCGTTATGCTCCGTCTGTGATACCTTAAAAGAAGTGAAAAAAGGAGCACCCTCGCGGCCGTTTGCACTCCGACGATCAAGTCAGCTAGCGAGAAACATCAAAGGTGACACACCCTCTAAAGGTGGTCGAAAGTAACTGCTGGAATACTAAAACTGGGTTAACTGAATTAACGTGTACCTTGGCAAACTTTCACTGAAACATTTAATGAGCACGTGCTAATTGCCACGTGTCCTTCTGACTTGATCGTTACTTTGTGCGATGGGCCTCACAGCGCCGTAACCCAGCTTAGGGTTAATCCATTGTGTGAGTCCTCCTTCCTTGAAGTGCATCTAGCGCGTGAGGTGACTTTCTGGGAGCCAACTCATGCGCTCTAAGCTCGAGTCACTTGCCCTAGGGGTGTATCTACCTTTCTCTCGTACCACGCACGTGGTTCTCCACTGGCCGTGGCCCTCTCATGGGTCGTATCTGTCCTTTGGTCAACGCCCGGGGACGGGACGTGATCCTGCCTGTTGACCAGAACGTTGGAACTTGCCTCGTCAAACTTGGATCGACGTGTGCACCGCTTCAACCTCCGTCCTACGTCACGATCCACCTCAAGAACCTGCAAAAGAACAGAGCGGCGCCGCTGCGACCGATCGCACTCCAACGCCCAAGTCAGTGACTGAACCACCAAATACTTCAAGAGCAAAACTCTAGAACTCTCAAGGAACCGTGCAATGTTCTCTCTCACAGTATGCTCAAGAACTCGCAAGCGTCAAGAATACAATCTGAACGTGCGTACCTTGAAAGTTCGTTGGGAAACCCTTAAATACCTAGTCACTTTCTCTCTCCTGGCAGTTACAGACCTGGACACGTGGCTCGCATCCAGCTGTACACGTGCCATCATCTGGAGCCTCCTTGACTTGGGCGCTGCTTCTGACTCTCCTTTGGCTAAGTTACTTATGCATGATACTGCTCAGTGCATAGCTAACTTGGAGCGCGATCTCTACTGGAATTGGCGAGTTAGGGTGCCTTCGTACACCTTCCCTGTGGTCTCGCCGGCCGCCTTCATAATCTGCATCACCTTCATCTTCGGCGATGTGCTTACTCCGGCGATCTCGAATCACTTGGTCGCCTGAGTTTACATCTGGCGACTTCATCTTTAACCCGGTGACAGCCGGTTCTGGTGTGCTGGAGATCGGAGCACGCCAACATTATACCTGGCGACTTCACGAGCCCCCCAACTTCCTTCCCTTCTGCCAACCTGGCGTCTTGTCAACACGCCTATACTGTAGCTTGATGCCACGTCATCACTTCCAACTACCAGGGCGGTACACAAGCCCCCCAGTCTTAAGCGAAGACTTGTCCAGCGAAAAGACTGAAAGAGTCGCATCAACACCGATCTACGTGGCACTGGCGCAGAATTCCAGGCGGTTGTACTTTCTGCTTCTCTGACGCTCCACCAAACACTCCTCCCATCGTTCGACACGTGGCTTCATCAACGGTTACCTTCAGTTAACGTTTGCGCTTCCCAAACCCATTTCGAAAAACCCTTAAACCCATTTCGCTCCACTGTTCCATCACTTTCTTCGTATTCTCAGACGCTCCAACTCTCTTCTGCAAAAAAGCTCTCAACGTTCTTCAACCTCCTGAATCACCAACATCCTTCATTACTCTTCCGATCATAAAAAGGTACTTCCTTTCCTTCTCCTGCTGGTTTTTCCTGCATTTTAACCGATTCGCATCATCCTTTAACTGTCTGGTGTATACGTTGTGGGTTGTTTTTTCCATTTCTCCTTTCTCGTAACTTAGGGCTTCGTCAACGTCACAACGAACCTACATTCGTTCGTTTTTCACCCTTCTTTCATGATCGAGTCAGCCTCTGCGAACCCTGATCATTTTTCCTTTTCTTTTTCCTCTGCAGCTTCCGCAATGACTCGCTCAAAGATCACCCCAAATCCTCCTCCTTCATCACGAAACCCCTCCTCACAAGCACACGTCCCACCGCGAGCACGTGGTGCTTCGTCTTCTCAGGCTGAGAGGCCTGCACCCTCCCGCCCCAACTTGGCTCAGGCCACTCCCCCTGTCGCCGGAGGAGCCTCTGTTCCCTCCCCAGACTTCAAAAAACTGTACCCATGGGCCACCTCGACTTTGTTGAGGGAAACATCTTCTGTAAACTCTGCTGGGGCAGTTCTGCGACTGACGAAAGGAGATGAGCCTCCCCAATCATTCAATAAGGAGCACGACGAGAAGAGGACGGTGCTACCTTGCCCTCCCGACATGCCGGTGTGCGTTGACGATAAAGGGAACACCGGCGGGTTGTTCTGCCTCATATACACCACCCTGTTCAAGAAGGTGAAACTTAGGTTTCCCTTCACTCGCTTTGAAAGGGAGCTTCTCACCGAGCTCGACATCGCCGCCGCCCAGCTCCATCCCAACAGCTGGGCGTTTGTACGGGCTTTCCAAATAATGTGCGACCACTTGGGGCTGCCAGCGTCAGTGGACGTTTTCTTATTTCTTTTTGAAGCTAAGCACCCAAGAGATCGCCTGTGGGTAAGCTTGAACGGGATTGCTGGGAGGTCGATCCTCTCTATCTTCCAGCAATCCTACAAAGACTGGAAGGGCAAATTTGTCCAGGTGCGCCCCAACGACAAGGACGCTTCTCTGCTCGACGGTTTCCCCTTGTATTGGGTAAACAAGGGGAACAAAGAGTCCAAAAGTAGCTTCAGGAGGCCAAGAAGTCCTGATAGCATGGGTGCTGTACCGCCCTGGTGGTCGGGTATGATGACGTGGCATCCTGCTACAGTGTGGGCGTGTTGACAAGGCGCCAGGTTGGCAGATAGGAAGGAAGTCGGGAGGCACGTGTAGTCGCCAGTTGTCAAGTTGGCGTGTTCCGATTTCCAGCTTACCAGAATGGGCGATCGCCAGGTTGAAGATGAAGTCGCCAGATGTAGACTCAGGCGACCAAGCAGTCGGAGATCGCCAGAACAAGCACATCGCCGAAGATGAAGGAGAAGCAGATTATGAAGGCGGTCGGCGAGACCACAGGGAAGGTGTATGAAGGCCCCTAACTCGCCAGTTCCAGTAGAGATCGCACTCCTAAGTTAGCTATGCACTGGGCAGTACCATGCATAAGTAACTTAGCCAAAATGAGAGTAGAAGCAGCGCCAAGTCAGGGAGCCTCCAGATGATGGCACGTGTACAGTTGGATACGAGCCACGTGTCCAAGTCTGTAACTACCAGGAGAGAGGAAGCCACGAGGTATATAAGAGCTCTTAACAAACTTTCTGAGGTACGCATGTTCAGTTCATACACTTTACGCTTGCGAGTGATAGAGCTGATTGTGAGAGAGGATTTGCACGGTTCTTGTTCTTAGTATTTGGTGATACTGTCACTGACTTGAGCGTCGGAGTGCGATCGGCCGCAGCGGCGCCGTGTCGTTTCTTGCAGGTTCTTGAAGTAGATCCCGGAGAGGAACGGAGGTGAGAAGCGGTGCGCACGTCGATCCTTTGACGAGGCATTCTCCAGCGTTCCGGTCAACAGGCAGGATCATCAGGCGCCCACCGTGGGGCCGTGTAAAACTTGCTCCCATCCACAGCGTGGGTTCTTGGAGGTTTACGAAGTTTTCTGCGTGTTTGTGCGCTGGTGCAACCGTCGTTCGCAGTTTCTTTGAATTTCGTTCGGTGAGTTTGCGTTTTGTACCGTTTGTTTGGTTTTCGATCGGTGGAGTAAGGTCCTTTGTTGCTTGCGCGCAATCTGTTTGGTGGAAGTTCGAGTTCTTTCGCTTGTTTGGCTGTCCGCGGGGAAACGGTGGTTTTTGGTGAAGTTGTGGTTTTCTTCGAAGGTTTGCGGTGTTCTTGAGTTCTTGCGCAGTTTCTTGAGTTTTCTCCGATTGATCGCTGATTCGATCGTGGTTGAAGTGTTGTTTGCTGTATTCCTGTGGTTCGCTGAAGTTAATGAGAAAAATGAGAAGCAATCGTTCCAGTCCCGTGGCGCCTGTCGCTGCTGAAGGCGACGCCGCCATGACCATGGCGCAGATGGCAGAGATGATGCGCTCGTTGCAGGCAACTGTGGAAGCCTCGCGCGTAGAGCAGGCGAGGATACATGAGGACCTGGTCGCCTCTCGCGCCAGGAACGAGGAGCTCAGCAAGGTAACTGAGGAGCTGCGTCGAGCTCTTCAGGAGCAGCAAGGACGTTCTTCTGCTGAAGAGGTGGCGCCGTCAACGCCACCTCGTGTTTTCCCAATGCCGTTTGTTCAGGCGATTACCGACACGCCTATTCCCACGAGCGTGGTTCCGGTTAAGGCTGTTTTTACCGGCGTGGAGGATCCAGAGGCTCATCTGACCACGTTCCACACGCAGATGATGCTGTCGGGAGGGTCAGACGCCGTCTACTGCAAGATGTTCGTGAGTACGCTCCAGGGAACGGCGATGGAGTGGTTTGTGAGCCTGCCTAACGGCCACATAACCAATTTTCAACAATTCTCAAAGATCTTCGTTGAACAGTACATCGTGAATAAGGCACCGCCCAGGGTGTCTTATGATCTGTTTGATATAAGGCAGTACCATGGGGAGTCCCTCAGAGACTACCTCAATCGCTTCGGAGCGCAGATGGTCAGATCGCCGGCCAAGGATGAAGAAATGCTGGTCTATGCCTTCAAGAAGGGCGTGCAGCCAGGGCCATTCTGCGAGGCCTTGATCAGGGCTCACCCAGCGACGTTGCTGAAGTCAGGCGACTTGCGGTGGCCCACATCGCCGACGAGAGTGAAGTCGCCGAGAAGAGAGGCAGCGTGGCTCCCGCCAGGCCACGCGCCCAGACCAGGATCCAGCCGCAGAGGGTGCTGGAAACGGCGGCGGCGGCCAGAAAAGACCAGAGGACTCGCCATCCTTACGACAGGAGAAACAGGGAAAGAAGCCAAGCGCGCCAACAACCAGCACGCCAGCAGCCAGCACGCCGGGAATACAATCGCCCGCCTAAGCACAAATTTGTCATGGGACTAGCGGACCTGATCGCCATCCCTAACATATCTGCTAGGTTGAAGGCGCCTGAGAAGGTGGGCGACAAGGTGCTGGGGTCAAAGCCGGACGCCTGGTGCGAGTTCCACCAATGTTTTGGCCACACCTTGGACTCGTGTTTGTCTTTGGGATATCAGCTCGACGATCTGGTTAAGAGCGGTTTCCTAAATGACTATCTGCTGGATAGAAGGACGGGGGGAGCGTCGAGTTCCCAGCCAGCAGGTGGAGAAGCCCAGCAACACGAGATGCCTATCCACGGGGAGATCCACACCATTGCAGGGGTTTCTCAAGTGGTGGATGCACCGCATCGCAGAGCAAAAATATGCGCGATCGGTGATGACGTGGACATGTTTGAAGATCACTCGCCGGAAGTGGACATGACGTTCACCAAGCAGGATCTTCGGGACGTTGTGCCTCATGACAACGATCCCATAGTTATTTCGTTGGTTACAGCAGGGAGGAAGGTCCACAGAGTTCTGGTGGACCAAGAAAGCTCGGCAGACGTGATGTTCTGGCCGACTTTCACGCAGCTGGAATTGCCCCTTGACCAGCTAAGGCCCTATGGAGGGTGCTTATATGGGTTCGCTGGCGACCAGGTGGAGGTCAGGGGGTACATTGAGCTGAGAACCACGTTTACAGATGAGGCTGGGTCGAGGACGGAGAAAATCAAGTACCTCATCGTAAACGCCCCCTCAGCGTATAACATCCTGTTGGGAAGGCCCACTCTTAACAGGATAGGTGCCATTCCGTCGACCCGGCACATGAAGGTGAAGTTTCCGTCCATGGAAGGGGTGGTGATCACGATCAAGTCTAATCAGAAAGAAGCGAAAAGATGCTATGAGAATAGCCTGAAAAACAAAAGATCAGTGAGTTATGTAACAACCACCCCACCTCCCGTGTGAAGCCCAGACCGCCGGTAACAGAGGAGGCCGCCGGAAGAGACGTGGAAATGGTGGATGCTGAGCTGGGGGAGAGGAATGCTGGCCTGGAGGAGGAAGAGGCACGGAATCGCCCCGAGGAAGCAAGGGAACAGGGAATCGCCAGGGCGGTGATCGCCAGAGAATCCAGGCCCAAACCTGTTGAGCAGTGGCTCGAGAAGGAGATCGGAGGAAAATCTTCAAGCTCGGAAGATCTCTGGAGGTCGATCTCCAGGACCAGATCGCCAAGGTGATTGAGCGGCATCTGGACGCGTTTGCTTGGTCCGCTTCGGACATGCCCGGGATCGATCCCGACTTCTTGTGCCATCATCTGGCGATGGACAACATGGTGAGACCGGTGCGACAAAGGAGAAGAAAATTCAATGAGGAGAGGAGGCAGGCGATCAGGGACGAAACACAGAAACTCCTCGCTGCAGGCCACATCAGGGAAGTCCAGTACCCTGAATGGTTGGCAAATGTCGTACTGGTGAAGAAGAGTAACGGGAAATGGCGCATGTGCGTCGATTTCACCGATCTGAACAAAGCTTGCCCAAAGGATTCGTATCCTTTACCAAGCATTGATGCCCTGGTTGATAGTGCTGCAGGGTGCAAGCTGCTGAGTTTCCTGGATGCCTTCTCGGGCTATAATCAGATCAAGATGCATCCCATGGGTGAAGAAAAAACAGCCTTCATGACGGAGAGGTCGTGCTACTGCTATAAGGTGATGCCGTTTGGGCTGAAGAACGTCGGGGCCACGTACCAGAGGCTGATGGATCGAGTACTTGCACCAATGCTGGGAAGGAACGTGCAAGCCTACGTCGATGACATGGTCGTGACCTCGCAGGAGAAAAGCAAGCACGTTGCGGACTTGGAAGAATTGTTCACGACGATCGCCAAGTTCAAGTTAAAGCTCAACCCGGAGAAATGCATTTTCGGCGTGGAGGCTGGAAAGTTTTTGGGTTTTCTCTTGACTGAAAGGGGGATAGAAGCTAACCCAGACAAGTGCGCCGCCATCTTGGCGATGAGAAGCCCGGCTACGGTGAAGGAGGTCCAGCAGCTAACAGGTCGGATGGCAGCCCTATCTCGCTTCGTGTCAGCTAGCGGAGAAAAGGGGCATCCCTATTTTCCGTGTCTGCGGCGCAATAACAAGTTCGTTTGGACGAAAGAGTGCGAGGAGGCTTTCGTCAAACTAAAAGAGTATCTGGCGAGCCCGCCGGTTCTGTGCAAACCGCTGGCGGGAATCCCTCTCAGGTTGTATTTCGCTGTGACTGAGAGGGCGGTGAGTGCGGTGCTCGCCCAGGATCAAGATCAGGCCCAGAAGCCTATTTATTTTGTGAGCAAGGTGTTGCAGGGCCCAGAAACGAGATATCAGGCCCTGGAGAAGGCTGCGCTGGCTGTGGTGTATTCGGCGAGGAGGTTGCGCCACTACTTCCACAGTTCACAATACTGGTGATGACTGACCTGCCCATCCAGAAGGTCTTGAAGAAACCCGACGTTGCGGGAAGGATGGTGAAGTGGGCGGTAGAGTTGTCAGAGTTTGATATTAAGTACGAGCCCCGAGGCCCGATCAAAGGGCAAATCTTTGCTGATTTTGTGGTTGAGCTCTCATCAGAGGCGACGCGGGTTGAAGGAGACAATTTCCGTTGGGTACTCTCGGTGGATGGATCGTCGAACCAGCAGGGTAGCGGTGCTGGAGTCATATTGGAAGGACCCAACGGCGTGCTGATTGAACAATCTTTGAGGTTTGCCTTCAAAGCCAGCAACAATCAAGCAGAGTATGAGGCGCTGATCGCCGGGATTCTGCTGGCCAAGGAGATGGGAGCTAGGGTGCTGATGGCTAAGAGTGACTCGCTGCTAGTCACAGGGCAAGTAACAGGCGAGTTCCAGGCTAAAGATCCACAAATGCGGCTTACTTGGCGTATGTGCAGGAATTGAAGAGTTCCTTTGCCTCTTTTGAAGTAGCACATGTGCCCCGAGAGCAGAATGCCCGAGCTGACTTGCTTGCTAAGCTCGCCAGCTCAGGCAAGGGGGGTAGGCAGAGGACGGTGATTCAAGAAACTCTGAAGACGCCGAGGGCATTTGTAGCAGATCACCTGGTCCTTCAGATAAGCAAGTCGACGGAGAGAGCAGCGAGAAGCCATAAGTCTTTGACGCAAGAAACTCTGAGATCGCCGAGAATTAGAGCATGTCGAGGAGAGAAGGTGGACGTGATGCAGGTCTGCGCCGCCCATGAGCCAGACACTTGGATAACACAGTACAAGCGGTGCTTGGCAGATGGCCTCCTCCCGCTGGATCCAACAGAAGCTAGGAAGGTAAAGAAAAATTCCAGCAAGTACACATTGATTGATGGCGATCTGTACAGGTTTGGGTTCACTCACCCACTCCTGGAATGCAATACACGGTGAGAAGTGCACGAGAATTATGGCAGAGCTCCACGAAGGTAT